>NC_092349.1:54347231-54647830 GCF_963676685.1 Mytilus edulis | reverse complement strand
GAATACTTTTGCTATTCTTATGGAAGAATTATACCTTTTAAATGAACTTGTTAAAATAGAGTTATAATAGAAATATAACAAAATGCTTGTAAACGACCATGCAAGGGAGATGTAACCAGTCACCCCTTTTTGGAGAAACTACAAAAGAAGTAATGAATGTATATATAAAGTTTATAATATAAAGATTGAATAAAAACATTTAGTTGTGTCTGTTCTTTCTTCGAATATAGTTATCCGGTTGCGGGAATTTCTCGCTACATTGAAGACCTGTTGGTGACCTTCTGCTGTTGTTTTTTTTTATTTGGTCGGGTTGTTGTCTCTTTGACACATTCCCCATTTCCATTCTCAATTTTATTAACATGTTTTTTATTCTTATATACTCCACAATTCTTCTTTTATAATAATGTATGTATATAATGCTTCTTTGTTATAATAGGATTTGACATCTGTATTGATATGTGACAGCATGTAGTTTATTGTATATCAACCACACACACAAGTTTTTATCAAATTTGACTGACTTTAACGCCCTTCTATGATCGATTATAAGCTTTTCTTGTATTTCTTTTATAACTCTATTTCAACAAGTTCATTTAAAAGGTATAATTCTTCCATAAGAATAGCAAAAGTATTCTATAAAATATATAGTAAGTTGGAAACTATATTTTAAATCATCATAAGATTGGTTTATTTACATCTTCACTTAATTATTATGTTCTTACACAGTAATATAGTTCATTTTGAGTCATTCTTTATTCTTGCAAAGGGAGATAATTTCAGCATCTCCGATACAAAATGAAAAAACAGTTTTTGGTATTGTTCTGTTATTTATGCCCTCCATAGAATTTAACAAAAGTCAAAAGATTAATCAACCAATAGAAAGCTTTGTTTCATACTGCTCATGCATTGTTGTTCAAGATGGAGTAATGTCAGTCGGCAAAGTTAGTGAGAAAGACAATTTGTCTAGAAAGTAAAGAAATGATATGATATTATTGATAAATGACTTGATGTTGACACTTCCGGTTATGAAGCCCATTTGTCCTGAGACTTACACAAAAGAATAAATATTGCCATGGCAAACAACTTAACGTAAACAAAAGTTCATGTTGGATAAAGATTACCGCAACAGCTGACATGGTGCGGTTTTTCACAGTTTATGTGAAAACTATGAACGAAGTTTTTTACCCCAGTTTTGTGGGGTTTTTCGACCCCAGAAAAACGTGTTCATCCCACAAACCTGGCACCACCCCATGTTTCATGACTTGAGCCCAACCTGATAAACCACTGCATGTTTACTTTAAGAAAGGAGACGGTTTCTGGCTTCGAACGGTTGTTACGATGCTTAAATTTACATCTGCAACCTTCCCTTTGTTGTCTGTGGCTGTGGGTGGGGGGGGGGGGGGGGGGGGATATAGGCTCACAATGTTAGCATTCAAAAGTAAGATTTATGACCGAAAAATAAGGTTCACTTGGAAATTGTAGCTATAGCTTGGTGACAAACTTGGGATGCATAGTGATGGCTATTTCAGGTCCTCGCTGACACATGTAGTAACTAAATATTTAAAAAAATACCTGTTCTGTGTCTCGCTGAAGCCAAGGTCAATATATTTCGTGTTCTTTTTATCACACAAATCCGAAATAATACTTTTGTTAACATTCTAAATATTAACCTTCAAATACATAAATTATCTACCTTTAATACATAGGTAAATCATGGCGGGAATTTCAATTTCAATCTTTTAGAAATATTGAGGCTTTTCTATAAGGAATCATTTTATAGATTACCTTTAAAAGCTGTATCTGGCAAAACTTTTAGGAAGTTTTGTTCCTCAATGCTTTTCAACTTTGTACTTTATTTGGCTTTTTTAACATTTTATGATTCGAGCGTCTCTGATGAGTCTTGTGTAGACAAAACTCCTTCGTCTGTCGCAAACACAAAATTTCAGTTCTGGTATCTTTGATGAGTTTATATTTACCTAATCGTTTGGTTTTGTTTTTTTTAAATCCAATTTACATTTCTTTTCTTTTCTTCTTTGCCATGTTTTAATCCATAGAGGTTATTAATATAGCTATAGAAGCCTTACTTTCTTGTCATGTAAACCACAGGCACTTGTCTCAGAATTTTTTTCCCTATACCTTAATATGTCTCAGAAATGTTTTTTTCCTATATACCTTAATATGTCTCAGAATTCCCCCCCCCCCCCCCCCTATATACATTAATATGTCTCAGGAATTTTTTTCCCTATATATACCTTACTATAACACGTGCCATATTAAGGTATATATAGGGGAAAAAAATTCTGAGACAAGTGCCTGTGTTATATTAAGGTATATAAGGGGGGGGGGGGGGGGGGGGGGGGGGGGGAATCTGAGACAAATGGTTATGGTTTTTTTTTTTTCTTAAACAAATTTATTCTGATCCCCAATTTCAATCATTGTTGGTCTTTAACGCTACTTATATCCGTTTTTGCTATTTCATGGCGCCAAGCTTATTTTGTGTGTAGAAAAAGCTAAGACGCTTATTCCTTTCTTTTCGTGCGGGGACTCCAAGCAGACAACTTGCATGTAACGGCACTGTAGATTTTCTTATTAAATAAATAAAGTTGCCGCTCCGGTACATGAATAGATCTGTAAGAAAGCAAGGTTTTAATCTTAATTAGATTGGAGAGTTTATTATGAGGGTTGAGTATACGTCAAGACGAGCATCCGATTTTCAACTTTTGTTTCATTTTGTCGACTGTGTACCTCATATCTTTTTACTGAAAAAAAATGTCTTCACTGGGATCTCTCCAGATGAAACCTACACTGTTCAGTTTAGCAGGGACAGTACTCTATTTTTAATTTTTGTCATTTTTGTGCATGGTATGACCCGACAATTGTTCGTTCAAAGTTCACATTTAGGATTTTGTATATTTCTTTAATCTATGCTTTTTATTATTATTCCGAGTCCTTATTGCGTTTTAATAATTTATTAGTTTATTGTATTTTACGCTATTCAAAAGTTACTTGTATTTTACACTTAACTATAATCCTTTCATTTAGATCAATTATCAAAGATTTATATCCGTCTTTAAGATAAAAGGTTTTGTGATAAAGAATATAGATAATTTGACACTAAGTGATAAATGCCGAAAGCTATTCTTGACAAACTTATACGAACCATGTTTTAATCCGTAATCCCCGCTTTCGGCAAAACGCGAATTAATATTATTTAATAAAAAGATATTTGATTGGTTCATTTTCCGTATGTCAATCAGTCTTTTGAATTTGTATTTTATATTTGTTTGTATGTTGTTATTCAGTTATGTTTTAATATTTGAAATATATGGATGTGAAATAAATATGTAAACTTTCCAGCGACTTGGACTTTATCTCAACTACCGCTAGTTTCCCCCAGAAACTAATTAATATGACAGAGATGACCAACAACCTGGTCATATGGGCATCGTTAAAGACACTGACAGTATTGCTTGTCAAAGACATGTCTACTAAATTAGAGAATGCCGCATTCGAACAGGGACTGCTCTATTCATTCTCCGAAATTTTGCAATCTTTTGACATAGGTAACACCCTTTTCTATTTAAAATAGATATTCTACATTATAAGGTGTCGATGGTAAGTCAGTAATGTAACTTGAATACATTTAAAGAGTTTAGTTGTTTATTTATCTTTACTTTAATAATAAAGATAAAAAAAAAAAGTTTAGTATGTTTTAAGAAGACTAAAACAAAAGGTTGCCACACATGCAATATGATGGACACACTAACTTTTAATGACAAAACCCTAAGCTATTGTCCTATCCTTTCAAATGTTAAATATCTTCTAAGTACCTATTGCTTTCAGCCTAAATAGCTGCCTAATTTTTGTAAACAGTCCTGCTTTAAAATTCATCCATTGTCCTTGTTAATCAAAATGATTAAACTAAGGTTAAGCTTTGTCATGTCCAGCGGCACATATATTACAGTGTTATCCAAATTCATCAGTATAGGATGCGGGAAAAAAGCTATTGTCAAATTCAATTTCAAATAAATAGATTCGTGTCTAACAAAACTAGCTATATAATATGTGTGGGAAACGTCTATAAAGATATATACAATGATTGATGTATTCATTGTTAGTCTTTAACGCTACTTTTAACCGTTTTTGCTATTTCATGGCGCCAAGCTTATTTTGTGTGTAGAAAGCTAAGACGCTTATTTCTTTCTTTTCGTGCAGGGACTCCAAGCAGACAACATGCATGTAACGGCACAGTAGATTTTCTAATTAAATAAATAAAATTGCCTGTCCGGTAGAGTGGGGTGCTCATTTTCGCCACATCTTTCCATGTTTTCTACAGTTTATGTTCAGGTCTAAATGTTTTTGAAGTATACTGATATTTCTATATGAAGATAACTTCAAATGCAAAATATACTTAAGCTTGAAAACCGGTTTGTTTTAAGAAAATCATCTGAAAAGTTAGATTAAAGAGTGTTTGAAATTTCCGGATGTTTTGTCAATGGGTGACACATATTCGCCGTTTTTACACATCTATTTAAAACCAAATAACCGCAGCTTTTAACAATTTTTATCAAATCAATTGCATTATAGATGAATAGCAGACATTTCAAAGGTATAAAGAATTCAAAATTAGGGCCTTCAGTCAAATACTTACTTAGAAATACTTCTTTGAAATCGTGTTTTTTATTCAGGAAATTGTCCGAAAATCGTTGTCTGTTTTTCAGTCATTTTCGGTAGGAGCCGCAATTTTGTCTCAGTTTAAAAAAAATATTATATTTGTTATAAAAATATAATTTACGGGTACATTTCTTCCATTTCAGCCATCCTGTGAAGTTTTTACACCTGAAAATCCTTAAACGGCGAAATTGTGTCCCCGGCGAAAATGACCACCCCACTCTACATGAATAGATCTGTTGCAAAGTATAGTTTTAATCTTAATTATATTGGAGAGTTTATTATGAGGGTTGAGTATACGCCAAGATGAGCATCCGATTTTTAAATTTTGTTTCATTTTGTAGAGTGTACATGTACCTCATAGCTTTTAACTGAAAAAAATGTCTTCACTGGGATCTCTCGAGCTGAAACCTACACTCTTCAGAATAGCAGGGACAGTACTCTGTTTTTAATTTTTGTCATTTTTTGTGCATGGCATCGTTAAAGACACTGACAGTATTGCTTGTCAAAGACATATGTACTGAGTTAGAGAATGCCGCATTCGAACATGGACTGCTCTATTCATTCTCCGAAATTTTGCAATCTTTTGACATAGGTAACACCCTTTTCTATTTAAAATAGATATTCTACATTATAAGGTGTCGACGGTAAGTTTGTAATTGAACTTGAATGACTTTAAAAAAGTTTAGAATGTTTAAAGACTAAAGCAAAAGGTTGCCACATATGCAATATGATGGATACACCAAACTTTAATGACAGGACCCTAAGCTATTGCCCAATCCTTTAAAATGTTAAATATCTTCTCAGTACCTATTGCTTCCCGCTATAATTGCTGTCTAACTTTTGAAAACAGTCCTGCTTTAAAATTCATCCATTTTCCTTGTTATTCAAAATGTTTAAAGGTTAAGCTTTGTCATGTCCAGCGGCACATATATTACAGTGTTATTCGAATTCATCAGTATAGGATGCGGGAAAAAAGCTATTGTCAAATTCAATTTCAAATAAATAGATTCGTGTCTAACAAAACTAGCTATATAATATGTGTGGGAAACGTCTATAAAGATATATACAATGATTGATGTATTCATTGTTAGTCTTTAACGCTACTTTTAACCGTTTTTGCTATTTCATGGCGCCAAGCTTATTTTGTGTGTAGAAAGCTAAGACGCTTAGTTTTTTTTTTCGTGCGGGGACTCCAAGCAGACAGCATGCATATAACGGCACTGTAGATTTTCTTATTAAATAAATAAAGTTGCCGGTCCGGTACATGAATAGATCTGTTAGAAAGCAAGGTTTTAATTTTAGTTAGATTGGAGAGCTTATTATGAGGGATGAGTATACGCCAAGACGAGCATCCGATTCCCAACTTTTGTTCCATTTTGTAGACTGTGCACCTCAAATTTTTTAACTGAAAAAAATGTCTTCACTGGGATCTCTCGAGCTGAAACCTACACTCTTTTAGTAACATTGTAAGCAGGGACAGTACTGTTTTTAATTTTTGTCATTTTTGTGCATGGCATCGTTAAAGACACTGACAGTATTGCTTGTCAAAGACATATCTACTAAGTAAGAGAATGCCGCACTCGGACAGGGACTGCTCTATTCATTCGCCGAAAATATTCAATCTTTTGACATAAGTAAAACCCTTTTCTATTTAAAAGAGACACGGTAGAGATAGTGTCCGGCTAGGATCGTGGTTTTTCGAGTGATTTGGTCCATTTTTTTCGAGTGTAGTTCGGGCTCTTTCGAGTGATTAATCATGCGATAAGTTCAATTAACGCATACGGCACAATTGCGGGTACTTTATTCATTAGCTAAATCATGTGACCTATGCTTAATCCGCCCTTTTTGTGCGAGTTATCTCCCTTTTATTTACTAAAAAAAAACACATGCCAAACACACGTAAAAGGAAAATTGATTTCAAACGGATTGCCTACGGACACTTTAGTGGCCCTGACCGTACAGCGACAGAAACAGTCGAAAGGAGATAAGTTCTTCCCAAAACCTATGATATCGAGCGGATCATTGCATGCTGCAAGATGAAAAGGGTTTGTTTTTCTGTCAGGTTTTGATATTATGACCTTGAGTGAGTCTGACTAAAAAAGTCAATTTAAAAGACAACATACATCTAGCTGACTATTCAATGCTAAAACTTGTTAATATAATGCTTCATAACTACAAGTATTAATTGAATTAAATCAACGATTTATAAATGTAAAGGCAAGCAACTCGCTACTGGAGGGTTGCCGGTACAAGAAGGCGCTTAAAGGGAATAAATTGGATTGTGCCAATTCATTTTGAAATTCGATTGATACTTTCTAAAAAACACATACATGTAAGAAGATTTTATTTATTAAATGAAAATTTAAAAGAATGTATGTGCGTGTGTGAAAAAGTCTTTTTCTTTTTATTACAAAAAAAGGGGATGGGTGCATGGACACTTATGCATAGTGTTATTTCCCAAGTTGTTTAACAAATCTTATGAAATTAAAGGATAAAAAACTTAATAATATCAAAGATTATTCATTAAATAATAAATGGAGATACTTTTTTTCTTTTCATAGTGTGAGGAATACTTAGTGAAATGGGTTAGATTTTCTTCATATGAGTGCACGTGGGAACCAGCTGATCATTTACCTGCTTGTCTGATCCAAGAGTTCAGAGAACCAACACAACCACTGCCACCTATTCAACTACAAGACGTCAGTGACAGTAGTTTGACTGCATTTCAAGATAGACTGTATGTAAGAACTGGCTCGCATTTCTATATAAAACTTAAACACAACATTTTCAGAAATATTTTGAAGGCTAAACCTGATAATTTATATATGAAATCAGACTTCGATAATGTATTATTCCCTCATGGCTGGGATGTTGTTTTTTTTTTTATTTAAACCAAGGGGAAGGTAGAAGAATCAAGGTTTAAGTTTATGTAAAACCAATTCTTCGATGGTCCAAAAAGAAGTTTGAAGTTCCAGGAAATGGTTCTCTAATGTTATCTAAGCAAAGGCCAAAGTAAAGTTTGTAAAAATTGAATTCGGAACAGAGAGGGAAGTAGTGAACATTGTCATTTAAATAAACCTTTTCAGTGAAAATGGCTTTTCAAATTAATAAAAACACTAACTTTACATCATCATCAAGAGTAATTGATACTACAACAGAAACGTAAAACGGGGATTCTTCAAAGCTAAACGATACACACAAAAAAAAGCATGGATACACACTCCTTCTAGATACGGGAACAATTCTTAACATAAACAACATTTACAGTGAGACACATATTTCGCCAATACACATAATTAATGATGATTTGAAAAAGAGTGTCTGTCCGATTAAAGAAAACTGCGTTACTTTTGAACCAAGGTTTTTTCAGCTGTCCGGAGAACACAACTCAAAGATAGGCGTGTAACCGGTTCGCGAGGGAGGGACGCGTATAATGATGAAATGTGTTCTAAGAATGAATTAATGGCAAAAGAACGTAGACTTATAATAGCAAGCTGAACTCGTTATATGCCGAACTTTCGACAACAGAAAAACAATTAAACTCTTTCAAATTAAAGTCTGATGACTATCAGAAAACATTGAGGTTGTATGAAGAGGCAAATACAGCCTTAAATAAGTACATTGAAAACGTACAAAGCCCTCTAGTTAATAAAGGTAAGACAAAACCAGAGTGCAAAAGTAGAAAACAGTCAACTAAAAATATTAGTATTCGTAAGGAGAGGGTAAACAAGGCTCTATGGTTTGCTAAATCGTTTGGGGTTGATTTACAAGAGTTAAAGGTAGTCGACCCAGCAGGTTATACTCATGACCTCTTAAAAAACACAAAACCTGTTAGCAGGTATGACCAGATGCCAGAGACGGAGCAAGATAAGGTTAACAGTCTTTTGTATGTTCTTGACAAATTTGGTGTTTCTGTCATGAACTTGCTGTGTACAATAACGGACTTCCAAGGTCGTACTTGATAAAACAATGTCGTCAGGATAACAACAACTCATACCCCTAGTAAAAGTCCGGGTGCTCAACTCACGTTTTAAGAAACTAGACATGATATAGACGGCTTAGAGATACATGTAATTCAAATAAAGTTTGCAGCAGATGGTGCTAAAATGTCCCGTATGTCAAACTTTTTGGTTTTATCGCTGGCTGTTTTATATCAATAGGAAACCTGTTTCGGCAGACACAACAACAGTCCTATGACCAATTCCGCTTTTAAGTTAACTAGATTTTGGTCCTAGGACTGGTCAGAGCAGTCCTAAATCCGGTCCCAGGTTAACTCTGACCGGTCTGAATGACTGGTTATCAAGTTAACTTGCTGTACAGGTTAGGACCGCACCCATTTGTACGTACATGTATATATTCGTTTCTTTCAATAACAGTAATTTCAAATATGGTTCTATTTTGAAACTCCTCATTTCTTGGTAAAAAAAACCAACTGAATCGGTAGTATATCATTGCATTACGAAGTGCAATACTGTATATCCGCATAACTTAAATAGCACATTTTCAATTCAAACTATCAAATAGCCTTGCAAAGTTATATAAATGTCCGGTTTCATTTTGTAAAACTTACCGTAAGCTGCTGAGCAGAATTGATCTTGAGGGTGGGGATTGCCAACACACCAACACCCGTCGACATCACTTGTTTCGAAGACTAAAACAATAATCGGCAGGAGGATTTTAAAAGACATCTTAGAAATTCTTTACGCTATCGAATACATTTACAGCAATAGGCAAAGTACATCCTCATATTTTTAAATATTGGATTAGTAAAACATTTGCATACATGTTTTAGGGGATAGTCAAGGATGTGATGTTGCAACGAAGAACGTGAAAGTGGGACATGTTCCAATATCAAGGCAAGACATGTATATATTTACTAATTTGAATAATAAAATGAAACTCTATTCCCAGCAGACTCCTTTTACTTGCAATGTATATTATTTTGAAATACCTGCGCGCTGAAACTTTCCACTGGAATATGTGTCAATGTCAAATTCTAACCTCTTCAATCACACATTGAGTTCTTTATTCGGTTTATAAGAAGATTTTTTAAAAGTAATTACACCCTTTGACCCCTTGAACTTTTTTTAGGATATCCTGGTGTCCTTGACATTACATTAACGTCCGCCTTTAGCTATGTAATGCGCTCTCTCTCTCCCAGTAGTATAATCTTTAATTCTAACACTCCATCTGAATCATGATCCTTCAATAATGTCTTAGCCTCATGTTGGATCCCGATATCTATTTAACTGGGTTTAGATGGCATAGAGGAGTACATTAAAACAAGGCGACTTCTTGTCTACAATTAGCATGTTTACATTTAAATCTATATAGAAAAGAGAGAAGAAAACAAATACCAAAGGATAAGGAGCTGGTCAAACAAAGATGGCATTTTTTGCAAATTGACATACATGTCTAAGTTCAAAATATTGTCAGGATTATATTTTAGTACACCATATGCACGTTTCGTCTACATAACACTTAAGTTTGTTCAAATGGAAACAGACAGAAAGTCAATTTGTTTAACTGCACAGCTTATTGAATAAATCGACTGCTTGATGATAAGATTTATCAGGGAATCTAGTTCTGTATTCAGAACTACTGTATAATATTACAATATAAGCCGATTAACTTTAGTAAGCTTACATATTTTTCGAATGTCATGTATTCAATAATTGATGGTTCAAACGCATAAGAAGAATCTAAACGAGTAGATAACGACGTACTTATTCAAAAATATGAAAGGCGAGAGAAAAAAATAAAAAAAACGGTATTCATAACACACATTAAAAACTGAGTAACAACAATCCAAACAAGAACAGGGGTGGTATAAGGTGTGCTGTAAGGCTATCAAGATCCTGACACACATTTTCTAAGTGTCTAAAATGTGAACTATTGTCAGTTGAGTTACACTTTTTGTAGATCTTCTTTACAGGCTAAACATATTTCTAAAGAAAACCGGGACGAAGTCATAAGGAATATAACAGATTTTCTTCCAAATGTTTGATAAATTCCGGATTTTGATTTTGATTTTTGTGATATGTATTTTACCACATGGAATTACAATATTAACTTGACAATTAAAAAAATTAAAACAACAATATTTTAATGATAAAATACTAATTTACAAGTACATCAGGAAGTTTCATAGACTGATCAATCATTTACGTAAATAATGATTAATTTTTACCATGCTAACATGTTTCATTATTAACCCAACGACACCGTCTTCTTTCTCGTTTGCACAGAGCATTCCTGGCCAGGCAAATGGTAAGCTTATCATTTTTACCAGCCTCATATTTACAACCTCTTGAATCTTGATTTATTTTCTGAAAAATATACATATTATCTCTGTCAGGTGATAGACAGATAGTTACCCTTCAAAGATAGCTCGATTTCTGTCCCAATCACCGTATGGATTATTTAGCGGGTGTATACAAAGTATACAAATAATTGGGGTTATAACTGTATCGTTTATCAAGCTGTTAGAAAGCACCAATAAATGTTCGTAGAACTTATTTTTTCGCGATTTCCCTGCATCATTCAAAACAGGGAATTAACCACTATACGGCTATACGGTTTTTGCTAATTTTTTACTACCTCTAATATTCTATATGTAAACTTCAAAACATGAATTTTCTTAAATGATCGGAAAATAATGAAGTTAAGACATGTTTTTGTATTCTTATCTCTACAATATTTTTGTTTTAACAAGCTTTGATTTTTGTCATTTGGCATTCTGTTTAAATGTTTGTTGGAGTTCGGTAGTTTTGTTAATTTACTTCGTATAACAACCACAGACATTTGGTGTTGCCCAAACTTTTTAAGGGTGAATACATCACGCTTGTCATACTTCTGTTAGACTAGTTTTGAAAAACTGATAAACAAGTCAGAAAATGAAATCTGATTTGAAAATAATCCTGGTATCTTTGATGAGTTTATTTTCAACACCAATGCTAGGAATAACAACAGATAACATAGTTCAGATATAACACAATAGAGTCAACTTTCCTGAGACACATGATAGGTAAAAGACTTAAACTATTTTTTTTAGATGTTAATCCACTCCATTTTGTCATTATCAGTGCCTTATAAAAAGGTACATAAAAAAAACTTCTTGATTATTAGCAAATGACAAATAACCATGAAGGAGAACTGACAAGTGCATAGCTTACTTTTAAGTTACTTACGTTGCATCTCCTTCTACAGTTTAAATTGTAAGAATTAACACCTCTTGTAAACATGTAAAACGTTTGGTAAGGTGACAGACTGCTCAGTTGTCTGATATAGTTACATAATCCAATAGATTTCTTTCCATCGGAGCCTGTTCTTCCTAAAACAAATACAGTGAAACCTGTCCAAACCGAACACACATGGGACTTTGCGTTTTGTTCGGTTTTCACGGGTGTTCGGATTGAAGAGGTAAACGAAAGTCGACATCAAAATAATGTTAGCACTTACTGACAAGGGACTATAGGTGACAACAGACCGCAATTTATTTTCATGATGATTTAGATGTAAATGTAAAAGTAGATGAAGAATGACGTATGTACCTTTTTCATATAAATCAAACGCCACTCCGTCAATCACGCTCCTTGTTGTGTAAAGATATTAATCGTTCAATGATGTCCGACGTTGAGCGATTTTGCTCTTTGAGTCGAGATCGTTATTTTCAATTATTTGTACACACGAGTTCTTGGACTAAACTGCGTTAGCATTTGAATTGTGTATAGGGCCATTAAGTGAATCCGGCATCCCATAAATATAATTCGACAGTCATTGACCTTGTGTTTCACGACTTCTTAGTCTAGTGCAACGCTTTAATACTATTATTTAGTTAAACAGTTTAGCTACTGAATGGCATTTACGAATTTGTGACCGTAAATATTTGAGTAGCGTGCATTAAATTGATCTCAAGAAAAGTTCCATTCTTGCCTTTTCGGCGATGAAGTTTGACGTTTCTTTACAATTTTTTTTTTATCACTGAATACAAAGACAACAACATGCTGATTAGTTTGTTATTACATCTCATTAATTCATTAAACCTCAAATACAAATGTACCATCGGGGATACTCTGTCATCTTTGTGTTTGTTTAATTAAAGCATGCAAATAATTTAAAACATTTTTTTGTTTTGATTGCTATCGATCGATTTTGTCAGGAAATATTTTAATACATATTTTTTAACGAACCTTTAAAAAATGTTCAAAATTCGGTGTTGACAGGGTTCTGTTTTTTTCCGGTAAGATTAACATTGATTAATATGAAAAAAAATTGGGACTTTGAAATTGTTCGGATAAAACTGAAATTCGGTTTTATCAGGGTTCGGTTTACCCAGGTTTCACTGTATCTTACAATTACAAGTGTGCTTTGTTTGCGAAAGAAACAATTGAACTTTTAGTTCGAAATATATTAACACGCGTTTGAAGTACTTATTACTTACTTAAGAATTTAGTTTTTTATTTATTATAACAATAAATCACCAGCGAATAACGAATTTGAGTTCAAAACGGAAAAAGCCAGAAAATTGTAATACATATAACACAAATGCAGGGAATTAATTTGTTGGTATAGACATCTTAGACGGTGAAATAACAGATTGCAATTGGTGTAAAACATTTAATACAATACATGTATACAAATTTGGAAAGGGTTTCACTTACCATGACCAAAACAATCATCGAATCAATCTTAATTTAGCCTGTATAATATCTCTTAAATTTTGAATATTATTTCTTGAATAAAAATGCATTGTAATAATCATGATGCATGTGATAATAGGATTTGCATTTGGAAATCCATTGATAATTTCATATTGGATATTTATTGAACTATTACCAAAAAAATGTATTTCCAATTAAAACATTTGATGTTTTCTTCAATTTTTAACAGTTTTATAACAATGAATAAATTGAATTCAGGAACTCGTCCACTCTATTTTATTTAAAGAGAGGTTGAATTTAACAAAAGGAACATTTAAACTTACAAGAAGATGAAAATCTTTCAAAGTTCTGGCCATCGACCAAAAAGTGGCTAACAGAAAATTATCATAGTACAGAGCACAACAGTGAAAAAACTTGTAACTATGTACCCCCCCCCCCCCCCCCGAAAAAGAGGCAAAAAACGTGGTAATTATAATTTAGTCAGGACGTGTAAGCAGCCAAGATGAATAGTACAGCAACATATTTCTTAAATAGTAGTTTTAATATCTTTGATTGAAAAAGAAATCCAACAAAATCACCAATTGAGTATTCTCGTCCTTCTCTATAAAGTGGACATTTTTTTCAAATGTGAACGCCACACTATAGTCCTATGTATACAAATGAACCGTTATTAGAAGGCAAAAAACTAAAATGGTTTTGCGATTTCTTACTAGTATCATGATGACTAATGCGGCGAGGTTAAACATGTTTTGTGAGTTCTCAACCCTCTCCCATATATATAGCAAATGTGGAGTAAACAAACACACAGCAAAACGCACATACACACTCTGTTCAATAGAAGTTAGAGTCCGACGTAAGACTTACTATTAAAAGATTTTTTGGGGGCCTTTATAGCTTGCTGTTCGGTGTGAGACAAGACTTTAACTTATTATGGTTTACTTAAAAAACTTGTGACTTGGATGATGAGTTGTCTCATTAGCACTTATACAACATCTTCTTAAATATGATTACGAAATTTAAATTAATTTCGTTTGCAGAAACATGAGGAAGGTATGATTGTTATAATTCTATCAGAACTGTCGATTTTATTCCAAATAGTTGTGTTATCCCATATTCAATCAACCTGAATAAACATAATAAAGTAAAAGGTCTTACCCGAACAAGGACATACCATCGACTAAATGTCATACCGAATACTTTTTCATAAGAGATTCAACAAACTTGATTTAACAAAATAAAGTTATGCGTTTCCATGTCGAGGATATAAGGCTTCATTTCCATTTGTTCAAGTAAATGCCGCTAAATTCTTAGTTTTATGAGTATTGAAAGATATTTGTCATTTTGTGTACTTACCATTATATTCGGTATTTACATTGTACCATTGGGTTTTACATTTATTAAAGAATTGAATTCTCAGCTGTAATCGCTGTTGTGTTGAATTGACAGTTATTCGTCCTTTTACTTTGTTTGCCTTTCTTGTTTTTTTACCGCTTGATTTATCATTTGTATCTCCTTATACTTTACTATATGTACAATTTATCAATTGTAGTATATGTTCATGTAAGGAGTTATCCTTTAAGGTCAGATAATTCAGGTGTGAAACTATATTTAACGCCATGGTTAAGACTATATCTTAGAAATAGTTGCAGTGTGAATTAATTTTCTCTAATTCTATGGAAATTTATCCCTTTCCCAACCCATTGTAGAAAAAATTTAAATCAACGTGTGGTTGCCGGTGATCACAAAAGAACATTAGCTAATTTTAAGGGTCATAACCTCTTTAGCTAACTGGATGGATCAAAATATGCTAACAGGTATTAATGAAATTGACAATTTCGTGGAATGTCAAAGGCACTCAATTGGGATTTCGTTTAACAGAAAAAAAGATTTTTTTTTAATCATTAGAGAAACAGATTCTTACATAGTTACTCGTGGGTTATCGGATTTATCCAATCTCGATAGTTAAATTATAAATTTATATCCGAGGCTCGAACTTATCAATTGATAATTTAACTATCTCGATTGGATAAATCCGATAATCCACACGTATCAATGCTTTAATCTATATATATATATAGATTAATAATAGCTTAAAGATCAATACGTTTAAAGTTGTGCCATTTTTCGCAACTAACAAATTTTATCATAAAAAGAGAGGCGATTTATACCAGAGGATATAAAGACCCCATTGGAAATAAGAGCATTGCTTTAATTCGCAATACCAATTTATAATGTATTTTAAGGGCTGGCTCACATAATTTTAGTTAATATTTTTATGTTTCACATTTTTAACATAACTTGAAAATATTTGATATCATTCCTTTATTTACCTTAACATTCTATAATTTACTTACCCATTAGAATATAAGACTTCCCGACAGTAAAACGTACTCCACAGAGAGCACTATTTCCTCTTGTCTCTACAACTACTTCTTGACCAACTCCTTGTGTCACTCCCTGTATAGTAAATGTAATATAGCATGAACGTCTCTTTTTCGTGATCAAAATACGTATTTTAAGATTTGCATAGATTGACACATTTTGATATTTGTTCAAACTTGATTACCAGTGAAGCCGACACCTTGATAACAATTTGAGTTAAAAAATGTAAAGTTACTACTTATAAATTAAAGATAAAAAAACTACACTCGTTCATCATATTCATGGGTTACACCTGAAACTTTTCGTGCAAGTTTATAACTCTTTTCCAAAAATAATTAGGCTGACTAAAATACTGGTGTTGGGAGACAAGGTACCACGTATAACATTATCATGAGTATGGAGTAAAAGAAGGGCAAAAGATACAAAGAAAGGAACATTTAAACTCATAATTCGAAATTAAACTGACAACGCTATGGTTAAAAATGAAAAAGACAAACAGACAACACGAACCGCATCAATGACTGGGGGTGATTTCAGGTGCAGCAGATCCTGCTCCACATGTGGAGGAAGTTGTTTAAAAAAAACTACGTTTAATATATTGCTTCTATTTTTTTCTCTATCTGGTTTGTAAGAATACATATTTTTTGCATAGTGTATGTCAGCAGTAGTTAAACCTTTTGTATATTAATATTTTATATAATTCCATGTTTAAATATGCCTAATTTACATCTCAAAATTATTTAATTACATATTCTTACCTTCATTTTGAAAATTATGCTAAATGTATACTTCCAGATCGCAAGGTTGTTTGCAGTATCTTCTGGTGGACCCGGTATTAACGTCTCCTTTATAACTTTGCCGTAGAATACTAGAAAAAAGAAAGGCAATGTTGTTGAGCAAACGGTATTTGAGTTATAGTACGTGAATACTTAAAGGGCGAACATTTGATTTTCTAGAATGATTTGGAAAACAAATTACTTGCAATTAGCCCAGTAAGAACTGAAAATAAATAACCGATAGGTATTTAAGCTATATTGTATATTCTGTAACTTGATGGGATAGTATATCGATACTGAAATTATCGCACTAGATGAGAGCACTACATGATACCTACAGAAATTTTGTTGATATAATTATAAAAAATATCTCACCGGAACTTTTGTTTGGTAAAAAACCATGTCATTCAACATTTTCTAGTTTAACGATCTGTCTTTACTCAAATTTTGTTTGTTTATGGACATTGGTTCAAGTTTGAAAACAATGTGGCAAATATTGTCCCTAATCTATATGTCAGAATTGAACGATACAAATATTTGTATGTGTTTTTGTTTATGTTTTTTTTTTTAATTAATGGTAATACTTTATTGTATGATAGATATATGCTGGTCTATGCACCAATGCTTACACAATAACAATGATCAGTCAATCCGGCAACTTCCAGCCTTCTCCAACCTCAACTCCCTCAAAAAGTACTCAAAAGGTGTACAAAAATAAACAAGTTTGAATATTCATATTGATATAATCTCTTCATGATTTGCATTTGCTTATACAAGTTGTGTTTTATATGGTGTTTTTTTTTTAACGATAATCATTTCCTGATATATAAATACCTTAGTAGCCCTGGTCGTATTGATGTCTTTTTTTTTTAATTCGAGCGTCACTGTTAAGTCTTTTATTCGAGAAACGCTCATCTATCTTGTGTACTTATTTAAAATAGCAGTCCAAATGTTTTCTTTGTTTGGTACTTTGTTTAAAAATGCCGATCATAAAAAAGTAAAAAAAAATATTGAAGTCAATTTGTTTTTAAAGAAAACATTGCTGTCCGTAACATTCATATTTACCCTGTATTTACTTTCATAAACATAATATACAAGATCAATTCCGTTTAAAAAAGAGTAAACAGCAAGTCAGACTTTTCATGCAAATACAAATTCTTAAACTTACCGTAGTTAGCTGAACAAAATTGCGATTGCGGATGCTGGAAACCAAAACACGAACAACCGTGTACATCATATGTCATCCAAGTTAGGATAATACACAGTAGTAGCACTTTCTGAAACATTTTTACTATTTCTTTCTCCAGTGTAACATCTAATTCTAACTGTATTTTGAATTCTCGTGTCTTTAAATATTTGCACTTCAAATGTCATGTAAAATTAATATCAGGGGATGATAGAAGGGTAAACGCACAGAAAAACATGAAACACAAATGTTTTAATTTCAAATGGAAGCTAAATCAAACTGGTGTGACCGCGTGCACGATGCAATTCGACTGCTGGGCATACATCAGGACCAATCTGGCGAACAAATTGCTTAATTTTTATAAACACCCTTCACTTCCCCCGTGAAATATAATCATCTTTTAATTTAGTGTGGAATTATACCAAGTAAAATGTATTTGACGAATTATTTTTTCTAAGCAGCAATATTAATAGGATTGTAAATAAAGTACATGTAAATGTAAATATAAATCTAGTATATCATGTATATTGCAGATGTTAAATGAAAACCTCATTCATATCTTCCATTTCTCTAAGATTTTATTTAGATATGTTCTTGTTAACCTAACTTATCCAAATGTTATTAAAATATATACATACTTGCACTCTACCGAGTAATGTTTCTGAATAATAAGTTATGGATTATTATTATTTACTAAATCTAATGTAAAAAGTAAAATCACAGAAATACTGAACTTAGAGGAAAATCAATTCGGAAAGTCCATAATCACATGGCAAAATCAAATAACAAAACGCATCAAAAACGAATGGACAAGAACTGTCATATTCCTGACTTGGTACAGGCATTTTCACATGTAGAAAATGGTTGATTAAACCTGGTTCTATAACACTAACCCTCTCACTTTAATGACAGTAACTGGTCCGTTGATTGATTGAAGTTAATTCCCTTAAACACCATCTATGTCGAATTCGGTTCCCTTTACAAAGATTAAAAAAAGTATGATAATATTTTAATGTTAGGAGATCTCAATTATGATATGCTAATAAATGAGAAAAGTAATACTTTGAAAGAGGCCTGTGATGTTTGTGATTTAACAAATGTCGTCCATGTACCCAATGACATACTAAAGGGAATAATCCAAGTCTAATAGATGTTGTACTGACAAATAAATCTAGTACATGTATGAATATAAGAAATGTTAATACTGTTATTGGTGTTGTACGAAATATGATCATTGTACAGATAAAGGTTAAAATTTCAAATAAGACCACAGAGTATAAATCGTATAGAAGCTTTAAAAATAAGACTAAGAAAATTTGATTGCAGACTTCCTGTACCAAGTCAGGAATATGGCCATGGTTATAATATAGTTCGTTTCTGTGTGTATTATAACGTTGTGTCGTTTGTTTTCTCTTAGTTTTGAGTGTAAATTCACATTGCGATAAGATGTGTCACGGTACTTGTCTATCCCAGATTCATGTATTTGGTCTTGATGTTATATATATATGTTATATTTGTTATTCTCGTGGGATTTTGTCTATGTGTGTTACATTTTAGTGTTATGTCGTTGTTCTCCTCTTATATTTAATTTGTTTCCCTCGGTTTTAGTTTGTTACCTCGATTTTATTTTTTGTCCATGGATTTATGAGTTTTGAACAGCGGTATACTACTGTTGCCTTTATTTGGACCAATATGATATAAATCAGGTATATTGAGATTTTGAAAAGGCTGTGGTAAAGGTTTAATTCCAACATGATCCCTTGAAAAAAGAAAACAATGTAAACAACCAGCACCATTTATGAACTAAAAAGTACGAACATCAGTGTACAAAAAATGGCAACTGTACAACAGGTATAACAAACAAAAATTAAGTACCAACTTGGAACTATACAGACAACAGAGAAGTCTAGTTAATAAAATAAAGAAAAAATCCATCAAAACATACTTCTATCAACGCAGCAGTTGTAGGCAGAAATTGTCATAAAAGTGGTTGCGTTAATTGTTCTCTGTCATATTTATAATTCTTCAACTGATTATTCATAAATCGGACAAATTATTTTCTCATTTTTTTTCTTCACATTATGACATGTCTGTGCCTTTTATATACGATCTTAACTATATGGTATGCGTTATGCTCTTTGGAGAAGAATATACAGTGACCCATAGTTGCTTACATCCAGGCCAGTGAATGTTTGCTCTATTAAAGGGGCACTAACTACAAAATGCTTACAAACATTAAATTATTATCATGTTTTTTGTTTTGTTTATTCAATTATTAGTACAAGTAAAATAGTAAAATAATAGTTCGCTATAAGCAGCCTGTGTGGTTCAATTTTGTCCCCCAAAAAAGCTAGGTAACATCGATAATGAAAAATTGAAAATTGATAATTCGACCTCATTGAATCCTTATTCATGTAAACTTCAATTTAAACCCTAAGCTAAAATTATTATTCATAATTGATGCGTGTTAGGCTATTAAAAGTAAAGAATGTCAACATTAAATGTGAAACATAAAGGTAAATCATTTGATTGATTAATTCGATCCACAAAACAACATTTGTATACAGGTAAAAACGAAAATTAACTTATTTTTTAAACTTCAAAATTGGAACCAAACAGACATAGAAAAATCCGTTTGCACGAGGTACATATCTGTTTATAGTTTATATTTTATATATCGTGTTATGTGATCGTTGGTTGTGTCGGGGGTCATCTCGATAAAAAATAAGATGGTGTCTTGACTAAAATAAACACGAAACGAAGCTACATCTTTCAGAGCCCATGCTCTGTAAATTGTTTATTATAGACTTTTAATAATTTGGATAAATGTTTCGCATTATTATCAATTTAATATGAGAATTTGAGTCAAATCGGTGAACATAAGTTTTGCACTTAGTGCCCCTTTAACACCTACTCATATCAAATCTACTTATTTCTATTACAATGTATAAAGGATTATTACACTTATCGACAATGACTGCTTTATAACATATTAGATAAATAAAGCAACTGTGTCAAATCAATAGCGACGGATTTTTGACGACAAACCCAAACATATGCATATTTACATAATATTATATGCAACCATATGTTCCATATGTGTCGAAAATCCAAGGGTGATTTCTTGTTTCAAATGGTTTTAATAATATGTTGTAATATCGTTATTGCTGATTAACACTGTGACTGTATATGTCTCCGATTTATGAGTTCGAATATTCCTTTTTTATATTCCATCTTTCCTCACAAAAAAAGTTCAGTTGCATTATGAACTTTTGTCTAATACCAGCTGAAACCATAAATATTTTTATAATATTTCTAATCGGAATACTAGTATGTTGTAAACATAAACTTGATCATGATCTAATATTGATAAAGGACTCCAAAATATTAATACTTGTCAACATATCTATATGCATAATACTCGCGTCAAACAAACAAAAAATGCAACTTGCTGAAAATTATGATTAACTTCAAATGTAACTGCATAGTTAACGCAGAATAATCATCATATTCCACTGGTTGTTCAATATCTAAATCTTGTTAAATCGTCAAAATAAATAACGATTATGTCCAAAGCAATTAGATGACGTTAATGTTAAAGTCAGTTCCTGCTTTGCTCTACATTACATTGCAGTATGTCTTGAACTACATTTATTTCGATCAATTGAAGAAAACGGTCATCTTTTAAAATTTCAAGTTGAGAAACAGTTTTTGTTGTCAGTATTTCATTCCTTAGTTCCTATCTTATCTTAGAACAATAGTATTTAAAAACATATTTCATTTTGGAAAATTGAATTAAATCTCTTGTTGGAGTGTTAACAACACTATAATTAACGTATCTTCCTCATAAATATCACAATTAAATTGCCTCGCAGAATAGTATGAAATCATTGCTCCCCCCTAAAACTTTAGTTTGGTCGTCTTCTGATGCAATATACTTGTTGATGTGTCATTAAATTTGCACTATATTTTGAATAAACATATTACAATTAGATTTTCATAATATTAGAAATAAAAAAAATACGTGATTACCAGCTGCAGGATAATGATTAAACACGCGTATTATGGAGTTACCTATTTTATTATTGATCACGACAAATTGCTTTATCTATATTCGTAATGAACGTGTGCATATTGCATTATTCAAAATACCTTTAACTTGTGCTTCGTCTAAGTTGTTGACACTTGACCTCAAAAATCCACTTTCGTAGGATGTTAACAACTAAATGTATAAGGTTATTTCACGGATATATGATACATTTATTTTTGAGCATCTCGATTATTGCTCAAAGGTGTCCACATTTGGTAGCCATCAAATTTTATGTAGCACAATTTAAGATAAACAAAACAAAATAGTTGCATTATCTACATTGGTTGCAACAAGTCTTGCAAAACCGATGAATATCGTCATGTAATGCACCACAAAGGTTGACTGGGGAATTTATATATGATATCGTCAGGTCCTCCTCTGTTCGGCAGCAAAACCTTGCCATAATTGCGATTCTGTGCGGACTGTTAATGTTCGCAAACACGTCCGATCAGAATGTTGACTTTAAATCATATGCCCCTTGTACAGTTAGCAATACGCTATAGCTATCTGAACATTCATAACTATTGCATCACATTTAAGAGGTTGAAAGTAGTAAGGCAAATATTACTTCCCTATCTAATTTACCCTCATTTTTTAATTAGTTTTAAATAAATTGACAGCCCTTTAAGATAAATCGAATGCTTTAAAACAAGATGTATCAGGGAATATATAGAGCTCAAAGTATTTAACACTACTGTATAATTAAACAAGTTAAGCCGATTGTATTTTGTAAATGTAATGTATGCAATGATTAAACTCGTCATAGATACTAGGACTAAATTTTGTATATACGCTAGACGCGCATTTCGTCTTCAAAAGACTCTTCAATGACGCTCGAATCCAAAAAAGTTAAAACATGTAAAAAGGCCAAAAAAAGTACGAAGTTAAAAAGCATTGAAAACTAAAATTCCTAAAAGTTTTGCCAAATACAGCTAAGGTTATCTATACCTGAGGTAGAAAAGCCTTAGTGTATTTCAAAAAATTCAAAATGTTTTAAAAAGTTAATTTATTAATATAACCATATCAATGACAATTCGTGTCAGCACAAAAAGTGGGCTTGTGATAACCTCGGGGGTAAAGATCTCCACCAGCAGTTGCATCGATCTAGTGGTTGTAAATAAACTCATCATAGATACCAGAACTAAATTTTGTATATACGCCAGACGTTTAATCGATGCTTAAGACGCATCAAGTGAATCAACACATATATCGAATCAAGGACAGACCGACACAATCATTGCCAAAAAAAAAAAGCAACAACGAAAAATAACAGAAGGAAAAGCATAAGTATTTATACCACTACATTATAAACGAACAACAACTAAGTAATCGAATCACAAAGACAACCAAGGGTGATATAAGGTGCGTCAGATCCTAATTCACATTTGACACGTGTCTAAATTGTGCTTATATTGTAGATCTACTTTTCCAGCTGAACAAACATGTTAAATTCACTATTTTTTAAATCTGAAAAAGCCGGTACCAAGTTAAGAATATGACAATTGTTTCCACATCGTTTAATGTGTGTCAGCTTTTGAATTTGTCATTTCTGTTATGATTTTTGCTTGGAGTTTTGTATTTTTTATATATTTTTTTTACCTCAGTGAATTACAATTTTAACCAGATAATTAGAATCTGGTAAACAACATTATTTTAATGAGAACACAGTCATGAACAAGTACATCAGAAAGTATTGATAGTTTTATATATTAATTAATCATTAAGAAAACGTACAAGTTGGTTGATTTCATTACCACGTTAACATTCTTCATTATTAACCCAACGACATCGTCTTCTTTCTCGTTTGCACAGAGCATTCTTTGCCAGGCAAATATTAAGTTTGTCATTTTTACCGGCTTCATATTTACAACCTGTTGAATCTGGACCAATTTTCTGAAAATGAGAATGAATATAACAATATTATATCTAGATCTCATAAAAATGTGCAGGTTATAGACAGATAACTACCCTTATATGATTATTATAGATGACTGCTAAAGGCCCAACGGCAAATCAATATGCATATTCAGGACGTAAACGTGTTAATGTTTTATCAAATTCACCCTGATTTGTACTACATCGGTATCCTGAGCCGGATTTATAACATGCTAGTGCCTAAGGTAATATTCATTAATATTATTGACAACAGTTTTGCTGGAATTGGGGGTAGACATTTTCAACAAATTATCGGCTTTCTTATGGAAATAAGCTGTGCGCCTTTAACTGCCGACCTCTTTTTATATTCATATGAGTCGGTGTTCCTTCAGACACTCATTAAAAACAAGATAAAGGAAGCCAGGTCATTTAATTTCACATTCAGATATATTGATGTTCTTTCCATTAACAATCCAAATTTTTCTGATTAGGTCCCTTTAATATATCCCCCAGAACTAGAAATTTAAGAAACAACATACACGGCTTCCTCCCCCTCATTTTTAGACCTTGAATTAGACAAACACGGTCATCTCAGTTCCAGAATCTATAACAAACGAGACGATTTGATTGAAATCATCAATTTCCCCCAATTTGCTGTCTGTGTGACAACTTCGCCTACGTATGGGATATATATATTTCCCAACTTATTTGTTATTAAAGAGCCTGCAGCTGCTTCACAGACTTTGTAAAACGTCAACAGTGTCTGAGTAGAAAGTACCAAGACATTGTTGATAAATATTCCGTAACAGTTTCACAAAATACATGATGGGCTTGAAGTATATATATTCTGGGTACTGACGTTGTTTATCATCTTATTTAATACCTTGTCATAGAATAATTTTTATATGTTTTTATGTATACTACTTTTAATACTCCATAGTCTGTTTCTGTGGTTAAATCCATTTAACGTGGCTCTGTTTTAATGCACAACCCTTCATTGTGTTAATGTGCTATGGTAAATTCTTGTATTCTTGTTTTTCATTTTTGCTAATGTGCTTTGTGTTTATGCCTTTGTGAGTTTGTTACATAATTCTTTGTTTTATCAGTGGCGGATCCAGCGGGGGAGGGGTGTAGACGGGGGCTGGAGTTTTCTTTTTTTTGGACTATCAATACATTGGAATGGGAGCATATAGTTGCCCCCTCTTTACTCTGGGTTGGGATCACCCCCTTTTAAAAATGGCTGGATTCCACCCTGTTTTTATTGGGACTAGGACATTAACACTATGTTGACAGCTGTACCTAATTTTTTGACATGTGTTCGTTTTGTTTATTTTCTATATAAGGAAACGTCTGTATCAAATTGTTATCCATTTGTTTGATGTGTTTGAGCTTTTTACTTTGCCATTTTATTAAGGAATTTCCGTTTTGAATTTTCCTCGGCGTTCGGTATTTTTGTGATTTTACGTTTTACTGAAGGGAGACACATCCCATTACTCAGACACATGGTTTTAACTCCGAGTCTATCAGTCTGTGTTATTACTCCTTAATGTCGTGTGCAAATAAAAGAAGCATTACATTGCAATTTGAAAGTTTTTAGTTTACCTGAACTCATGTCCACCTGCACTCCTGGCGAGCACTAACACACAAACGTCGAAACGGACAATTGCTCTTCGAAGATACACTGGTTTTATCAGAGCCATGTGTTTTTTTCTACAAGTTTTCCCCGATTGTTTGCCAAATCGAAGTGTCGGTTATTGTATAGAAAGGTATATATCTGTTCTATATTTTCTCCCATTTATTTGTTTGTTTCTGGTAACCTTATCGTGTAATGTTGTAATTTTAATGTTATAATAAACACTGCCATTAAAGCGGGAGGTTTGGCATGCCACAAAACCAGGTTCAATCCACCATTTTTTCATCAAATGCCATGTACCAAGTCAGGAAAATGGCAATTGTTACATTATAGTTCGTTTATCTTTGAGTTACGTTTCGGTGTTGTGTCTCTGTTGTGTCGAAGTTCTCTTATATTTGATACGTTTCCCTCAGTTTTAGTTTGTAACCCGGATTTGTTTTTTCTCTGTTGATTTATGAATTTTGAACAGCGGTATACTACTGTTGCCTTTATAAACTACTAAAATCAGAGCGAGAGGCTTGCCCCAAGCTCTTATTTTCATAGTATATACCTTTCTATACAATATGTAAATCTACTCACTATTATCATTGTAAGATATTGACTCCAGAATGAAAAGATTGTAGTCATGGTGTAAGTATGTTTTATTAGTATAAAGCTGTGATTTACTATACATGATAAATTTTAAAACATATAGCCATGTAGATAGTTTGCAGTGGCAGGTCCAAAAGGAGGGTGATGATCAATGCTTTGAATAAGAACATACAGTTGGACCCCCTCCCCTTTTATTTAGGGTTCGAACCCCTTTTAAAATTGGATGGACCTGCCCCTGGTATGTACCCATAGGTAGACTAGTGGATAGTTTACATGCATGAAATATCTGTCACTGGACATTAAGCAATCAATTATCAATCAATTCATGACGAAATAGATCAAATTGCTTTAATTTCCCTTCACAAGGTTTCTTGGTTGACTCTATTTGTGGGTACAACGTAATTACATGGAAGATTACAATTTTAGATTGCATTGTACTCTAATCAAGTTATAAGTAACTGTATGTGTTACTTTTAAATCAATTGAAATAAACTTTTATTGTCAAAAGCATTAAATCCAAAGATTAAGTAGTGGGGTGTTTAAAAATTATTTTGAAAACTAATTACACACTATTCTATTTAGTTTAGAACACAACATTTTCAAAATAGCCAGTAGCAATTTTTTTTAACATCTTGATTACGATTTAATGAAATCTTACCCTTGTGGTCATTCATGCGTGGTTACTTAGTACACGGGAAAAGTGTGTTCCATGAAAGTTAGAAGGCACATTCAAACAATTTGATTGGACGAAACGTTGTAAGTATGTGCTAAGATACCTCTGTCTATTTTTTGACTTTCGAATTGTTCTCTAGAGAAACAACATTATAACGGACCAATCACATACACGAACTTGTAGATATGCAATTCATATAAGTGAAATGTATTTGAAAAAACGAAGTTAACTAAATACATGCACTGTTTTCGTGTGAATAATTTGCATGCCTGGCCTAAAACGAGATAGATCTCCCCTTGTCATGGATGTAGTGGTAAATGAGAGTATTCCAAGTTCTTTTGTTAGATATTACAATAACATTGCTTAATGCTTTATCTGCTAGACAAACACTCTGATCGTCGTAGAGGCGCGCATTGATCATTGTAAATTTTGGAAATATTGATAATCATTTTTAATTTCAGTGTCATTTAACCAACATGAATACTTTTGAATATAAAAATTTTCTGACAATATCAAAGAATACAGATCTTATCAAATAATTCTGCCTTCCTTCACACTATATGAAAATGATTTGTTGTATGATTGTTGACAAAACCAAATAACACTGTTGGATTACAATTTTTTGTTAGGATCATGAACTATCAAATTCTATGAAGTTTTTTTCTTTTATATACCTGTGTAATTTATTGCTCAAGCTCCCGTCATCATGAATGTAACAGGTTTTTGTTTAAATAAAATCGATGTCTAAGCTACTAACTTCTCTCAGGCACATTCAATACTTGAATATAAAATTAAAATCACTATAAAACAATTGTTACCTCAGGAATATATTTTAATAACAAATATACACAAAGAATTAACAATTATATACGTATACGTTAAGTTTAAGTTACTTACGTTGCATCTCCTTCTGCAGTTTAAATTGTAAGAATTAGCACCCCTTGTAAACAAATAAAACGTTTGATAAGGTGATATACTGTTCAGTTGTCTAATGAAATCACAGGATCCAATTGATTTCTTTCCACCGGAGCTTCTCCCTTTATAAAAATATCGTATAATTACCAGTTGATTTCATTTGCGAAAGGAACAGCTTACTCTGTAGATGCACATATATTAACTCGCGTCTGACGTAATAAATCCTAGGCATAAGAGATTCGCTTTTATTATTTTTACAATAAAACTCCAGCGAATCTCATATTTGGGAAATAGAGAAAACGGAAATACGAGGAAAAGCATTTAATCTTGAATAGAAGTAACACGTAGCAATTTGTTGTTAAGGACATATACATGATATAGTAGTGTATATTAGCAGAACACAATCGGTCTATAGTTTAAGTAAATATACAAATTGTTAGAGTTTAATGTAATACCTTTGTTATATTTGTGCTATTGTTCAATTATGCGCTATATTTTAAAACTACGATTGTTTTTAAACAAAAAAGATACATGAATAAAAAGTTTTGTTCATGAGATATTTGTTTTTAACTTTGCTATATATAAAGTGAAATTCCACGGAAAACCTAATTTGTATGTATTCAGGAATACAATAGGTATTTAGCTATATTATACTGTAGCAATAATTGAGTCCCTCATCCTAATCTTTATTTTTTGAAAGCCCAATTTATAAGAAATACCTCTTTTTATTATATCTTGACATTCTAAAGATTAGTTTCCGTTTCTATCACACTCAAGTAGAGGTTTTTTTCAACATATATATGTTAATCATTTTGAACAACCTGCATCTTTTTGTTTTTGTTTGAATTAATGTCGAAGTTGATCCAGTTGTGTTAACTTGAATTTTGTTCGTCTATTTGCTTATTTTCCATTGTCTTGTTCGCCTTATTTGTCTTTCGTAGCTTTTATATCTTATTTGATCATGTTTATCCCCTCACTCAAAATGTACAATAAATGTTATTACATGCAGTATATATACATGTATCGAGCGAATTAGTCAATGGCAGATTATATAGAGGTAAATCAATGCATGTATTTACCCATGAGAATATATGACTGCCCGACCGTAAAACGTACTCCACAAAGTCAATCATTTCCTGCAGTCTCTACAACTATTTCTTGACCAACACCTTCTGTCACTCCCTATGTTAGAGTTGTACAGCATAACAGAAGTATTTGTAATCAATAAGAATAATTCAAACTTGCATTGATTACAATATTTGGAATGTGCGAAATCAATTTATGTAATGCACAATTAATATGTCGTTTGTGGTGTCCATGTGTTCTGTCGTAAATTCACGAGATATGTTCGTTGCTATTCTCAGGTTTACTATTTTTAAATAAAGAACTTTATTATTATTTATAATTGTATTTCTCTGTGCTGAGTGCGTTTGTTTGTATTATATTCCTGCCAAGTAGTAATGCCATTGTAACTGTATTTTTAACATTAAAATATAAACGGGAGGCTTGGCTAGCCATAAAACCATGTTCAAACCACAATGTTGTCTTCGTTTGTCCTGTAACAAATTTAGGAATGTTGCAGTTGTTATTTACATGCCGCTTCTATATTAGCTTTTGTTTCTGCTGTAGTTCTGTGTTTCTGTTGTTTCGTTGATTTCCTCTTACAGTTGATGTGTTTCTCTCGGGTATAAGTTTTTTACTCGGGTTTGATTTTGCTTAGATGAACTATGAATATTGAACATCGATATACTCTTTTGTCTTTATAAAACGTGGTTACCCTTCTATCGATAAGTGTCATGCCAAAAAATGACTTACATGTCCCCGTCTTTCCACCAACAATACGGTAAGGTCCACGTTTAATGGTCGCACATTTTCTTTAAATTTTAAAACTGATATAACTTAAAAAACAAACAGTATTATTTATTTACTCACATGCAACAAACCGGGGTGTGGTATTCAGTACGTAGGAGAAACTGGACGATATTTATCTAAACGCACTCAAGAACATCTGTATCGTTTTAAAAGACCCAATAAATTCAAAAGTATCATTTACCAACACCTTAAGAAGCACGACCATCCTTTTAAATATTTAGCAGTTCAACCTTTAGAAGTAGTAAATAAGCAGCCTGGTGAATCGCATTCAAAATTTGTACGATCACGGAAAATAATTGAATTAAATTGGATTAAAAAATTACAGACAGTTTACCCTCTCGGTCTAAATGATAATATCATGGGAATTGGTAATATATCTAGAACCAATTCCGTTAACATTTTGGATATAGTTTCTAAAACTGTTCGTAAAAAACTTTCTCACGGTCGTAGAACAAATCGCAATCAAAGAAAATTTCGGGCCAATCATACCAATATTTCGGACCTAATTTCTATTTAAAAAAACAACGGCAGACATTATCTGTTAACAAAACTCTGTTCGTTACCGGTTTATAAGTTAAATAAAATTTTGGAGGATTGCAACACAATTTCATATAGCAGTCCTAAGTATGAAATTGTTCAAACTATTATGGCATATTGTTATTCTAATTAATTTTCCTAAATTGATTGCCCTGAAGATCATAAAAAACATTTTATTAAAGTTAAGTATGTCAATAAAGGCTTTTATTTTGTAAATATCGCCGGTATATTTAACGACCATTCTGTTAAAGAACAAATTCCTGGTTATTTTGACAATACTGAGCTACCTCTTATTTGTTATTTTTACAAGAAATCTACCCGGAAATTTGTGTTTAATTATAGTCAGTTGTGTAAAGATCTTAATATCAGTGAAAATACACATACTTCATGTAATGGCAGTAATTCCGAATATATTTATGGACCAATTTCCCATGTTATAACAGGAGATCTTAACATCGTTCAAGACCGAGAGTTAATATCATTCCTCAGTAAAGGACCTAAATATCGTCCGCCGTCAATTATTAATTGGAATGATTGTCGTAATATCATCCACGACTCACTCCATACTTACTGTATGAAATGGATAAAACGGGAAAAAGCTGAAAAAAATTCTTTGGACTCTTTTTTAAATTCAGTAATGAAGATAGTTGATATACGTATTCAACATTTTAAAGAACATTTTACTATTAACAATAACCACAATAAACCTATTTCTCGTATCAAACATAAACTAAAAGAACTAGCCAAGGAATTTGTTTTAGTCCCGACCGACAAAGCTGCTAATAATATTATTGTTTGACGTAAATTTTACATTGAGGTTCTGAAAAAGGAAATCCCCAATTCACCAACATTCCAACTGACTCCATTTTCAGAAAACGAAATCTGTAACAAACATAAACTTTTAGCCACCGCTTTACAAGCAGAGCCAAATACAATGAAAGTCCCAACTATGTATTGGCTTCCGAAGCTACATAAAACCCCTTACAAATATAGATTTATTTCGTCTTCAAGCCATTGTTCAACTGCTAAATTGTCTATTCTTCTTACCAGCACACTTGGTACAATTAAAAACCTGATAATAAATTGTTCAAATAAGGCCTTCGAAAATAGTGGAATAAATTACTTTTGGAGTGTCAAGAACTCGTTGGAAGTACTTGATAAATTGCATGCTTTTATTGGTGATTTTGAATCTGTTCAAACTTTTGATTTTTCTACCCTGTATACCACATTGCCTCACATTATCATTAGGAAAAAATTTTAGTACAAAATGTAGCAATAAACAAAAAAACTATGTTAATTGGACATGCTTTGATACTATATATGCCCTTGAACTTTTACTAGATAACATTTTTGTTCGCTTTGGGGATTCCGTATATCGTCAGATTATCGGAATTCCAATGGGAACTAACTGTGCACCACTTATTGTGGACCTGTTTTTGTATTGTTATGAGTTACAATTTATGACAAAAATAAGCAAAGACCCATCGAAACAACATCTGATAAACAAATTTAATAATACTTTTAGATATTTGGATGATATTTTGGCTCTCAATAATGACGACTTCAGTATGTATATTAATGAAATTTATCCTGTTGAACTTACTTTAAATAAAGCTAATACTAACCATGACCACTACCCTTTTCTCGATCTTGATATCTATATCACTAATGGAAAGCTGAATACTAAATTTTATGATAAAAGGAATGATTTTTTATTTCCTATCGTTAATTATCCGTTTTTAGATGGTGACGTTCCCTTGTCACCATCTTACGGTGTTTATATATCTCAACTTGTACGATTCGCTCGTGTATGTAGCAATGTTTTAGATTTTAACGAGAGAAATTTATGTATTACTGAAAAATTATTACACCAGGGTTTTCGATATCACAAACTAGTCAAAACATTTACTAAATTTTATCATCGGTATAAATACATCATTCGTAAATATAGCTCAACATGCAGACTTCTAATACGTTCAGGTATTTCACATCCAATTTTTTATGGAAATAAAAACAAAGGTGTCAGTATTCACCTCAGAAACTTACAAAACCTTTGAATAGACTTATTAAGAAGGGATATAATTACGATACTGTTGTCAAGTCATTAAAGATTGCATATTTTGGCGTTAATATTGAGTCACTGATAAGGTCTTTGCATCGGAACTAAACACATTTATTCTAAAAACAGTTGTTGGCATGACACGGGTTATGTTCTTCTCATATATGTTATGATGGTATGATACTAAACCCCTAACGGGAAGGATTGTGCCTGATGTTCATATGATGAAATCATAATCTTTCAGTCAGTTTAATTGAAGTCTGGAGCTGGCATGTCAGTTAACTGCTAGTAGTCTGTTGTTATTTATTTAAAATTGTCATTTTGTTTATTTTCTTTGGTTACATCTTCTGACATCAGACTCGAACTTCTCTTGAACTGAATTTTAATGTGCGTATTGTTATGCGTTTACTTTTCTACATTGGTTAGAGGTATAGGGGGAGGGTTGAAATCTCACAAACATGTTTAACCCCGCCGCATTTTTGCGCCTTTCCCAAGTCAGGAGCCTCTGGCCTTTGTTGGTCTTGTATTATTTTAATTTTAGTTTCTTGTGTACAATTTAGAAATAAGTATGGCATTCATTATCACTGGACTAGTATATATTTGTTTATGGGCCAGCTGATGGACGCCTCCGGGTGCGGAAATTTCTCGCTACATTGAAGACCTGTTGGTGACCCTCTGCTGTTGTTTTTTATTTGGTCGGGTTGTTGTCTCTTTGACACATTCCCCATTTCCATTCTCAATTTTATATCTTATTACTAACGATATTTAAGGCTTGATCACTTTGATAAGCCAATAATCTAAATACCACATCTTACGATAGTCGGTAAGCTGAACTTTTTACATAGAGTGCTAGTGACCTGAAATGATATATATGGGGTCAGCAAATTCGAGATTGGGATTCGAACTTCGCCCTCACGCCACGTGTCAGTCATTGATTGACCCTATATATAAAGTATAAGGTTACTAGCACACTACGTTACTAATAATATACTAAACAATTTTTGTTTACTTCTGCATATCTATCAAGTTATAAATACAAATTTCCTAATAATATATGCAAGAAGTGGTTCCAACAATGTATGTTATATTTAAATTATTTGCCTTGTTACATATATAGCATAATCCCAAATCCATACACTTTAAATTCCATTTCATATATTCCATTATTAATTTAACTACTGACTCATACCTTCATTTTAAAAATAATGCGAAATGTATATTTCCAGATCGCAAAGTTGTTTGAAGTATCATCTGGTGGGCCTGGTATTAATGTTTCCTTGGTAACTTTGCCGTAGAATACTGAAAGAATATGCAATATTGTAGAGCAAACAATTACATGTTTATGGTACGTGTTATATTTATGGAACGACAATTATATTTTCTAGGATAATTATGAAAATGAACCACTTGGCCTGGTTAGCAATGAAGTTTGATAACGAGCACAACGAATTATAAAAATTATAATGGTAAGCATTCAAACATACAGGGAGTAAATTTGTAGAAAGTTAAAATCAAATTGGAAGGCTTATCAACAGATGGAAGTTATTTATCAATATGGTAAAACCCTCCTCGAATATTAAATTATCGTCCCGTACTAAATCATAAAAAGTAACAATAGAAAACAAGACAATAACTGTGTTGATCCCTTGTAGTTGAACTCATAACAAGTTTTTTATATTTTTTTTCAAATATGATTTTTGAAATTTTCAAAATTTACTTGGCTGTCAATTATTATTACTAGTGTTGTCAACGGTAAACCGGTTAACCGGTTTACCGTTTGCACGACCGAATACCGGATACCAAAAAAGCTAACCGGTTAACCCGACTTTATTCAATTTTGATAAATTTGATATCATTTTGTATTGTAATCAGTAAATAGTTATGTTTTCTTTAACAATTGTCGTCGTGGTAATTAATTTGACAGATCAATTATGCAGTATATTGGTTGCTAGTGTTAATCCAAAAATCTTAAATTAATAAGAACTTGTCTCTCTGCTCGGGGCAAGATGTTCAGAAAACATGTTTTTTTAACAGTAACTTTAAATCAGTAATACGATTAAATTTTAATATTCTAATACTTCATTATTTCATTTTTGATCTAAGATTGTGTGGACCTACATCTGCATGTGCAATCTCCGTCGTGCAAGGATTTGTCATACTTTAAACGAAGTGCTAACTCAAAAGTTGTGAAAATCAAACCAATATGAATGAAATCAATGTATACTTGATAGTTCGAGTAACAGGCCTTTCAAATTGAAACACTCCACATTATTTTCGGAGACAACAAGAGAAAATGAAAGAATCGTCGGTTTTCAGACATATTAAATTCTACGAGATCAAGAAGTCTTTTTTTTTATTTTACAATCTGAAGTTAGTACAAACGCCATAGCTGATACGGTGTATTTGGTTACTGAAAGTCATAATTCGCTTGGAATCTTCATAGTCAAGCCTTATAATACCAAAGGACAATATTCAATTCATCGTAATATAAAAACGTAAATGTATGACTTGGATGGAAGGTTGTCACAGTGACACTCATACCCCATCTTCATATATACAATATATATGTAGGGTACTTTAGATAAGGCCTTCAAACATCAACTTCAACTACCGGTTAACCGGTTACTCGGTCGAAAGATTATCCAAGTAACCGGTTAGGCAAAAGTGTACGATTTGACAACACTAATTATTACTTAGATTTAAAATCGACAAATCTGTTCTCTATTTGAAGTATAGCGTAGTTGAGACATTATGTTTGATAATATCAAGTAAATATTCCGAAACAGTCATAGGGTAATGTCGGATAAGATTCTAAACGTTCACTCAATATGAAGCTTAAATCATATCTAGGATAAAAACAATATATTGCTTCGATAAATGTTATTGTGAATTCATTTATTTTCGTCAGTACCAATGTTAGTGGATGAATATTTTTCATGCACATAGTAATTCTAAAACTCACCGTAGCTAGCTGAACAGAATTGTGATTGCGGGTGCTGGACACCAAAGCAGGAACATCCGTGTACATCATTTATCGTCCAAGTTAGGACGATACACAATAGTAGCACTTTTTGAAACATCCTTATAGTTTCTTTCTCTAGTTTAAAATGTACTATGCATAATGATTTCTTGTCTTTAAATATGTGCAGTGCAAATGTCATGTAAATTAATATCAGAGGATGTAAGAAGGGTGAGTCATAGAAAAACATAAAATAAACATGTTTTCATCTCAAATGGAAATTGGACAAATTGGTGTGACCGCGTGTACAGTGCAATTCGACTGTTGGTCATACATCAGGATCAATCTTGCGACTAAATAACATTAGTGTTATAATTACCCTTCACCTCCCTCGTGAAATATAATCATATTTCAATTGAGTGTGGAATTATATCAAGTAAAATGTATTTCAAACAATTGTGTTCACTGAAGAGCAATATTAATAGGATTGTAAATAAAGTATATGTAAATGTAAATATAACTCTATTACATTGCAGATGTTCTATTAAAAATCATTTACAAATACCATTTCCCAAAGGTTTTATTTCCACATGTTCTTGTTAACCTAGCTACTTTACATTTTATTCAGATGTATACTTACTTGCAATATTACTAGTCATGTTTCTGTATGCTATTTTTTAATCATATGTGTTCAACCCTTTTGCTTATGTTACTTGTTCATTGATTGCTACTAGTTCGTTAAATCAAATATCGTCTGGTATTTCCTGTTTTCCAAAATATAACCATATCTGTAATTTGGTTTAATTTCCAACGCAATCACTTGTTTATCTTCATATTAGATATCAATTGAATCTAGAACATATTCTATGTTAAAACAAAATGAGGTGATATGATTGGCATGCGAAAACCTACCAGAATTACATGATATAAATTTTAGGAGATTCGAGTAACAGCATGACCTTTGACAATGAGAAAAACCCATGCCCTCAAGTCAGTTATAAGGGCCTCACCATGTCAAAGTTTGAAATGTTTAGAATGCGATTGATGATTACACCATGAACAGTGATGAACAAAAAAATAGTATCAAAAAAACTTTTTTGAACATTGACACTCTTATGCATCTCAATTACATATCCCAGAGAATTTGAGACTACAGACACTGTCAAAACTAAAAAAGTCATTCATATCTTAATCTTGTTCTCGATAACTTTCAGAAATTATCTAAGAATAATATGACGAAATCAACTTACTTTGGATGCGATATAATCGTGCATTATCACATTATAAGGATTATATTTGGAGAGATGCTTTCCTTACACACAATTGTGACTATCGAAGTTATTACGAACTAGAGGCTCTAAAGAGCCTGTGTCGATCACCTTGGTCTTTATGTATATTAAACGAAGGACACAGATGGATTCATGACAAAATTGTGTTTTGGTAATGGTGATGTGTTTGAAGTTTTTACTTTACTGAACGTGCTTGCTACTTACAATTATCTCTATCATAATGAACTTGGCCCATTAGTAACAGAGGAAAATATTTTTAAAAATTTACAAAGATTTACAAAATTTATGAAAATTGTAAAAAATTGACTATAAACATGATAAAAGGCAATAACTCCTTAAGGGGTCAACTGACCATTTTGATCATGTTGACTTATTTGTAGATCTTACTTTGCTGAACATTATTGTTGTTTACAGTTTATCTCTATCTATAAAAATATTCAAGATAATAAACGGTAAAATTTCCTTTAAAATTACCAATTAAGGAGCAGCAATCCAACAAGCAGTTGTCTGATTCGACTGAAAATTTAGGGCAGGTAGATCATAACTTGATTAACAATTTAATCCAGTCAGATTTCTTCTAAATGCTTTGGTTTCAGAGTTATTAGCCAAAATCTACATTTTACCCCTATGTTCTATTTTTAGCCATGGCGGCCATCTTGGTTGGTTGGCCGGGTCACCCTACACATTTTTTTAAACTAGATACACCAATAATGATTGTGGTCAAGTTTGTCTACATTTCGCCCAGTAGTTTCAGAGGAGAAGATTTTTGTAAAAGATAACAAAAAATTACTAAAAATTGATAAAAAAATGACTATAAAGGGCAATAACTCCTTCAGGGATGAACTGACCATTTTGGTCATGTTGACTTATTTGACGATCTTTTATCTATAATAATCTTCAAGATAATAACCAAAAACAGCAAAATTTCCTTAAAATTACCAATTCAGGGGTTGTCCGATTCATCCGAAAATTTTAGGGCAGATAGATCTTGACTTGATAAACAATTTTACCTCGTCAGATTTGCTCGACATGCTTTGGTTTCAGAGTTATAAGCCAAAATCTACATTCAACCGCTATGTTCTATTTTTAGCCATGGCGGCCATCTTGCTTGGTTGGCGGGGTCACCAGACACATTTTTTAAACTAGATACCCCAATGATGATTGTGGTTAAGTTTGATTTGATTTGGCCCAGTAGTTTCAGAGGAGAATATTTTTGTAAAAGTTAACGACGACGGACGACGACGAACGACGACGACAGACGACGGACGCTAAGTGATGAGAAAAGCTCACTTTGTCCTTCGGGCCAGGTGAGCTAAAAATGAATGATGAAATGGACACTCATGGAATTCACAGATTTTGACATTTTGACTGCATGCTTATTTATTTAAAGATGACCCACCCGGTTCAGGATTATTCCTTTTGATTTAACTGTCTGCGTAACTCTGCCCGATATTTTATTTTAAGTAGCTTTAGGTATTAAACATTTCATGATGCGATTATTGGTATCAGGATGCTTTGCGAAGTACATGTATTCTTAAAATACACAAATAAAATCAATGCAATTTATATTACCGCTATTATCTGTTCCCTATTGATAGTGGCTGCCTATCCAATAATAATTGGTAGTCTTTTCCGTTCAACAGTTTTACCATGTAGAACATTTTCAATTCGCGATTTTCGGACAGAATCTGTTTGTAAAAATGAGTTCTAACTTTGACACGTGTTATTATAAGATTGACGGTGAACAAAGTTAACATACACCGCTCTTACATCGACATTTGACTTGTCTCTATGTTTATAAACCTCCGAATGCACCATTTACTGTCTGTAATGCATTTGTTGACTGTGTTACATCTTTTATGACAATTGTCCTGTTAAAAATACTTCATTATATAAGTACACATCTTGGTTTTGTTTGGAGACATTTTGTGGATTTTTATGCGACTATCATACAAGTGGGAGTTTGGCTGGCTGTGGAGCCGGGTTTTCGTCAGCCATTTTCTGCAACACAAAATGCCTATACTAAGTAAGGAATATGACAGTTGTTATCCATTCGTATGATGTGTTTGAACTTTTGATTTGGCCATTTGATCAGGGCTTTTCCTTTGAGAGTTTTTCTCGGTGTTTAGTATTTTTGTGATTTTACTTTTTGATGCAAGGGAACTGATGTTGAACTTGATGCCTAGCTGTTTTTGAAAGAAGGATATCTTTAAAATTTAAGAACCAAATGAGTCCTTCCAGTAAGAAACGATTGGAATGGTTCAAGATTTTTCGCAAGAGTAACCATTTTCTTATTTGATAAAATAATTATTTGACTGATTTTTTTCTCTCCATAAAACGCTTCTCTTGAACTTAATTTTAATGTGCGTATCGTTATGCGTTTACTTTTCTGCCTTGGCTAGAGGTATAGGGGGAGGGTTGAGATCTCACAAACATGTTTAACCCCGCCGCGTTTTTGCGCCTGTGCCAAGTCAGGAGCCTCTGGTCTTTGTTAGTCTTGTTTTATGTTTACTTTTAGTTTCTTGTTTACAATTTAGAGTTTAGTATGGCGTTCATTATCACTGAACTGATAAATATTTGTTTAGGGCCAGCTGAAGGACGCCTCCGGGTGCGGGAATTTCTCGTTGCATTGAAGACATGTTGGTGACCTTCTGCTGTTGTCTGCTGCTCTCGGGTTGTTGTCTCTTTGGCACATTCACCATTTCCATTTTCAATTTTATTTTATAGAGATTTCTGGATGACACTGGGAGTTTAACAGTTTTTGAATCACCACTGTACAGTTTTTTTATAATTTATTGCATAGAGATATTTTGAAGTTAATACACGATGATGTGGTATAATTGCCAATGATACAGAAATTCAACAGTGGACAAATCGTTGCTTTTCAGTTACAATAAAATTCTATTCTTGCAATTCGTGGTAATTGAAGAGATATAATGTTCGTAACTTTTATTTCGCAATTTACTGACGTTTTACATGCTGTAGACCATATTTTTCATTCTAACATTTATCATCATTATACCAAATACATCCCCTTCTTTGTCTTTTGCACAGTGCATGCCTTGCAAGGCAACCCAAATTGTCCTTTTTGCTATCGTCAAATTTGAAATGACATCCTCTTGATCCTTTTGACTCTCCTGTCAAAATCTGAAAGATAGATACAATTCAGAATGATAATCCAATTCTTTAATTTCGTGAGTTGGTTAGCAAATACCACATTTGTATTATTCTCTTATTTGAGTACAAGGCCCAACCAAACGGCATACTCTTAAGTTTGAATTGCTGCCTGAAATTCATTCGACAGTAAACCTTCTACCAAGGTGAGATCGACAGCATTGAAATATTTTTGGAGATCAATATGAATAAAGAGAAAACATTTTTTTAAAGGCAGTGCACCTTGATACATACCCTTGCGTGTTTTGCTGAGTAGGCGACTTGCATTGTTTGCAAAATTTTTAATTTTGAACATGTTGAATGAGTCATTGTATATGGTTTTGTCGTCAAAACCTTTTGAATAATCATATCTTTTTTCAACAAAAGCGAAGTAGAAATCATGTGCAAATTATACGCAGATCTTCGTTTGATATAATCGAAGAGATTTGTCTGAAAAGACGTAGCTGCCACAGTTTGATAGATGCAGACTACCCAGAAAAAGGAGATAGCGACAGTTTGGTTTGATTTTGTCTGCTTTATTGTTTAACTACTACAAGTATGACAACCATTTTTAAATGACAATTTAAACTTAGCTTAATGTATTAAAATCTCTGCCTACCTTCTCTTTCCTGGATATGTCGCATCCTTCCAAAATTTCGAAACTACAACTTTTCCAATAGAAATACATTGTTTTTCAATTTAGCATTTCTAATAAGCATGTATTTCTGTTTTTTTTCTTCATTTTGGTCACAGTAACGTCATAATATAAAGGATTTATGACGACAAAATATTATATAACGACTTATATGTATTCAAGGCGACACAAACCAAAGTTATATAACATGTATAATGTGACATTCAGACAGAAATACTAAGTTACCTCCGACATATATGACACGATAGTGAAATACCTTGCACTTTAAACATTTTAGTACTCAGTTTATTGTTTATTCAGGAGAGAAATATCGTATATAATTATTTTCTACATTATACATACATTGCATCGTCTTGCACAGTTGAATCTGTATGAGTACAGGCCTCTAGTAAACAAGTAAAATGCTTCGTCAGTTGAGAAGTTGCTGAGTTGTGTCACTAGATCACAGATATATATTTTCTTTTTTCCATCAACGCCATTATTTCCTTCAAGTTAACACATTGCTAAGATTGTAATCAGGTTTAAGATTTCAACAAAAAAAAAATAATTATAAACGTTAATAGAACAGCAAAATTAACCACAAGGTTTCAATACAGTGTATAGCTGTCTTATCTTGGTTTAATCGTTATAAACCGTATGCTGTATGGTAATATATGAATACTGTGCCCTTACGTGTTGAATAACTCAATATTGTTGATTTTATTTTTGGTGTTTTAACACCATTTGTAAGCACCGCATTAAGACTATTTCGTGACGACCAGTGTTTATTGGTGGAGGAATCCGGAGTGCTCGGTGAAAACCACCTTTGATAGAAAGCTGACAATCCTAGTCAATAAAGATTGAAGTCGGATGCACCCGCACAAGCGGGGTTCGAACTTACAGCCTCAGTGTTGACTACTTGTGATTACAGTAGTAACTACTTCGATTGGCCACCGAGGCCCCTAACTTAATATAGTAAACATTTCTTTCTTATGAAAATCTTGACGGTTTTGACGTTACATTTGTTTTTGCGCAACTTGCGCCTGTCACAAGTCAGGAGACTCTGGTCTTTGTTAGTCTTGTCTGTTTCGCTGACTGATTTTTAGTTTGTTTCTTGTTTTGTCTTAAAATTGCTGAACACATACTTCAATATCATTAAAACAATTACTGACAATATCCTTCTGGTACTTTCGAAGATTCGTTTTGCATTAAACTGTTTCAATGTCTTTACTACAACCCAGTTCCCTTTTCGTGAATGTGACCAACCGAATTAGACTATATACCGGCTTTGTAATAACATGAGCAACACGACGAGTGTCACATGTGGAGCAGGATCTACGTACCCTTTCGGAACACATAAGATCACCCCCAGTTGTTGGTTGGGTTCTTGTTGCTGTTGTACGCCTGTTTGTTATATTTCTACCTATTGCGTCTGTTTGTTTGGTTCAAACATTGTTGTAAATATAATGGATAGTGATTCAACAGTCATACAAGTGAGAGATTTAGCTAGCTTTAAAACCAGGTTCAATCCACCATTTTCTACATATGAAAATGCCTGTACCAGGTCAGTCATATGACAGCTGTTAACCAGTCGTTTGAATTGTTTGGTTTTTGATTTTGCCATTTGATTAGGGATTTTCCGTTCTGAATTTTCCTTGGAGTTCAGTATTCTTGTGATTTTACTTTTTTTTTGTATATAAGATTGAGAATTGAGAATATAGTTTGCAAATAATGTATTACATCACATCATTTAAACTTATTTGGATAGTTAGCTCATTGGCAATCATACCATATCTTTTTTTATTTTTTTTATTAGACTTACCCATTAGAATATATGATTCCCCAACCGTCAACCTTCTTCCACAGTTCTCAAACCCTCGAGCAGGTGACTCTATAATTATATCTGAACCAACACGTTCTCTAACTCCCTGTTTTGAAATGAATATCTATATATAGTATCTTTTATAAATGATTTCAAAGTATATCGCTACCACTCAGTTTAATACTGGTCTTCCTGTACATATTGGGAATCTCTCAGTCTTCTTGATGACATGAGCTGAACATGCAAAAGTGTAGTGAAACATTTAAAAGCTTTCGAAATGTCATACTGTTGGGTTAACTTAGATTAAGGACTTTCCATTTTGAATTTCCCTTTGAGTTCAGTAATTTTGTGATTATATTTTGTATTGTGCTATGGAACAAATTATTGTTCGTTGCCAATTTCCATATTTTCTCATTTTACATCGTTGTAACGAAAAAGAAAATATGTGCATGTTAATACCAAGAACTGAATATATCTTATTTGCATGGAGGAGAAATGTAAAAATAAGTTCTATATTGACAGAAGTATATATGTTTGAAAATTTACTTGACTACGATGAATTGACTATTCATTAGTTAGTGTGTTCAGATCACGATTACCGTTTCATATTAAATAGGTTATTTAATTAGTTGCATTATTGCAAATCAACAATCCTTCAACTATCATATGCCTGTGGATATTCATTACAATCACCCAGTAAGTAGAATAAAGAAGATGTAATATCAGTACCAATTTGACAACACTATGTCCATGTCACAATGTCAAAAGTGTAAAACAATAACTCGAAAAGTCCATTTATTTTAAATTCTCCCCTTAAAGGAGCTATATTTCAAAACTTTCTACTTAAATTTATCCTATCAAGTTATGAGTTACATTTCTATATTCTACTGGCGAGGAAATGTAACAATAGGTCACCGACAGATGAATTATTTTAGTTCAGTCTAGGTGGCCGACTGGACACAGTGCATTCGGTGCTTCATACATTGTCGTACCTTCATTGCTGCTAGTATGCGAACTGTGTACCTATTAGTCGAAGTATCGACAAGGGGTTCTGCTGTATCCAGATCTTCCTTGTTAACTTTGCCATACAATACTGAAAACGTCACACGATATTATTTAGGTGTTATACCATAAGTTTGATACACTGTGTTTTATCATTTGTATTTTAACTTCATTGTAATTTTTCAAATACTTACTTTGATTTGATAAGAATAGTAAATAGTTTGCAGTAAAAAAAGATGTTCCTGAAGTCATTTCTGTGGTATTTTGTTAAACAGGCGTTTTTATGCAACACAGTAGACTATATAGCTACCTAGTACCTTTACTGACAAGTAAAATTGATTAGATATGGACAAACTTTATTTTCCCTTGAATTTAAAAAGAGGGACGAAAGATACCAGAGGGACAGTAAACACATAAATCGAAAATAAACTGACAATGCCATGTCTAAAAATAATAAAAAAAGACAAACAGACAAACAATTGTACACATGACACAACATAGAAAGATATAGAATAAGCAACACGTACCCCACTAGGGTTGATCTCAGGTGCTCCGAAAGGGTAAGCAGATCCTGCTCCACATGTGGTTACTCTTAATCAAACTGATAGCTCTGTACATTTAAACAAAAAAATGTTGCGAAAATCAAAAAAACTATAGTTTGCCAATGGAGTTTAATTTTAACACTTTTCAACGCTTTCTATGTTTGATGGTTGAACTGGTGGATTGAATATTATGTCTAAAACTTACTTAAATTACACGAAGTTCAAGTGAAGAAAAAATTACATAAGTATAGGTTGTGCGAATTTTCTCCCTGCTCGTGAAACGAAAATGATACTTATTTTACCTAATACTTATACGGGTTATTATTAGTTACATAGTGTGCTAGTGACCTAATACGGTATATATGAGGTCAGTAAATTCCACGAAACTGTAATCTCCATATGGAGTTTACTGACCCTATATATACCATATAAACTATTACACTATGCAACGAATTTATCTTACCGTCTATCATAACATGTCGCCGTACACTTATGACGTTTCCCAGTGAGCAAGTCTGCAATACCGTTAGCATTATGAAACTATACTTCTATTGATCATTCAAAATCAAATGCCATCAATAACAAAGTGTTACCTTTAAATGTGTTTTATGAATTTCTTTCAAAGTCAAACATATCAACCACTGAAACATGTTATACTTGCAAGAGAACACACTTGTGTCATACGATAAGAAATCACCGATGTGATGCGCTAGGGTCCATTTTCACTTGATCTTGTTCATCGAACTCCATTTCGCTTCAGTATGGTGCACGAGTTTGTGTTTCAAAACTGAAGAATTCGAAGGAATTTGCAAATAACTGTTTCCTAAAAACACTAGAATTATTTTTGCTTGTATTTGATGTATTCAATTATTAAGAAAAGAACCTAATATGACATTTAATAAAAATACCTTTTCCAATAACCAACTTGGCCCAATTTGTCAATACAATTGCATGCATTGAATTCCTTTTTTAACGGATTATATATTATTAAGTAGTTAATGTACTACTTGTACAATGATGTATTGATAAATTTAAAGTTGATCAAGGTCAATAATAATGAATTTTTTGTTTCATATTTCCCAATCAATTGATATGTAAGCTTCGTAAAATATAAAACCAAACATTTCCCAGTTGATGTTATTTGATGCAACCATGTGTTTCCATGAATTTTATGTTGATTACACACCTTTTCTAGGTCAGTTATGAGTGTAATTGTTTAATCTGTACAAAAGTGCTTACCTTCTATATAATAAGTTACATGCATACAAATATCAATATAACATACAAAAGATATTGGATATTTGCCAATAGAAATGTCAATCTTAATCTACAATAAAGTTATTAAATTCAGTGGAAAATATTGTTTTATAATCATATGTGAATGCATATACCATGTATACGTCAAATTCAAATCATTTACCAATAAAAAACCAAATGAATTAATATTATTTTTCACTTTATAAATGTCTTGTTTTCATTGCATATCTTCTTTTTTACAAGTGAAATCGGTGACCGAGTTAAAAAATATATTTCACTTGTAAAGTAGAAAACACATACAATGTACTAGAATATCAAATTCAGGCCAACTAAAAAAATAAAACATAAAATGTCAGACATGCCAGACAGTGCCATACATTGTAACTGGAAGTAAAATACTAATACACATGCATGTTGAATATAATGAGCAGAGCAACGTGACAGTGTCTGTCTTAAAGACTTTTATCATTGAAATTTGTTTTTAGAGTAAAGAAAATGGCAAAACAAAATTAAACCAGAAAGAGAAATAAAATAAAAAAACAATAAATTGATAATTTTACGATCTTAATCCAGTTTTATTTATGCTATGTAATCCCAATAATATGATCATGGAATATAGTAGGTCATCGTACGGACTTCAACAAGGAGCAACAACTTGGTTAAGAATAATTAACTAAATAATTAAAAGTAAAATTAGATTTTCTATGCATATGTTTTATTTGTTTTCAAAAGATTCAAATAATTTTTACACATTAAAGATTATGACTTAATTGCGTTTTTTTTTATTTTTAAAAGTGTCAATGATAAAGCTATTATTAACGAGTATTTTATAAGAAAGTATCTGAAGCACCAAACATAGTAATATCATTCCGATTTACAAACAAAATGTATACAACTAGGAAAACGTTTGATGAAAACAATCTTACTACTAGCACTGAGAATAAAAATACCATTTTGCTATTTTTTTTTCTGCAAAAAATTGACTGAAATGGTGTTTTCAAAAAACTATCAATTAGGTATTAAGTAAGTATATGTTGTTGTCTAAGAGTTTGATATTGACACAGAGTAACTGTTTGTCCTCTGATAAGAACACACTGCATTAAATTTTATATTGCTTAAACAACAACATTGATGGGACACTCTTCTTTGTAAGAAAACATCGTAACTTCACGGTTTTTTTTCATAACACTTGTTTTTTCCTATAGCTATCAGTCAATACCCTTAGCTTGGTGCATACATTTAGTCTTGACTTACCATAGTCAGCTTTGCAGAATCGAGCTTGAGAGTGTCGATCACCTCTAGGACATTCACAACCACTGGTTAGAGGTTGTAATTGGACTTCTGTGGTGATCAGTGCTATTACAATAATAACAAGTTGCAATGATTTAATTGCCATCTTAGCTGATTGATATTCTTTTGAATTAACGTCCAGCAGTTTGAAAACACATTTTTTATTTGAAAAGAATCGTTTGCAATGTCTTATGTCGATGTTTGTGTGGGGATCTTGAAAGGAGTAAGCAGCATGAATAATGTCACTTTGTAAAAACAAATAGTTAACCGTTACAACAAATGCTGAAATTGTTTTTTTTATCAAAACTATCCGCATACAATTTAAATGTTAGCAATTTACCGAAAAATATTTCAAATTAAAAGAGGCAAGCACGTTACTCAAAAGTATCTCTTCATATCGCCCTTGTTTAACCTAATCGCATAATTGCATAAAAATCGTTAATGGAAAATAATATCAATATTAATAGCATAATTTTCGCATTCAATGTAGATATTATTTCATAAGTACATAGCAGATGTGAACATGGAAATAGGGTTATAGAAATATGAATTTCGTTCAGGTTTACAGTTTTATAAGCTTTTATTTGTTACGAGTTATTAATAATGTGCAAATTCTTCATTTTCATTTGTAAATATTTTTTATCATTTAACATAGATTGTGGGTTTCCATTTCCTCTGTTTGAAAATAGATATAATGCACGATAACGTTGATGCATCGAAACCCTTTGATCGATTATGTTTATTGAATCAATCAAACCTTTATCTGTTATTTTACGACAATGATGTTGGCGACTGATGTTCAGAATCCTTTTGTTTTATCCATGTAGGACCAAGACATATTTTGTCTGCTTACCCATACCTTTTTGTGTAATTTGATTAATTACATATAGATTTATTTAAATATAAAATTTCATATATGTTGTTTTTGAATGAAAACTGGCGCCAATGTTAAATGTAAGAACAATCTGTAGAGAATTCTTTCCCAGATAAATCAATGACTAATATATCGGAAATCTCACTTTGTTCTGTCTGTTTTGTTCCATTTTTAATATATTACTAATTCATAAAATTCTTTTTACAAAATTTGTTACTTTAATCATAGTAATGATCATCGTTAAGTATAATTATAACATAGAGCTTTGTTTGACCATTTGTAAATATTTGTTGCATGTCAGTGTTGTATTTATATATTTTTTGTCTACTGTTATGTACTTTTATATTGATTATTTAGGATCCTCTTCTTCTCATATTTTGTTCTTCAAAATATAATAATCATAGCCAGTATGATTGAAGAAAATACCAATATTATGTTGTAAAATTTGCTGTAATAAAGTTTTCTTAAGACAAGGAATGATAATATTAGATATATTTACGTTTCTATTGCTTGGCCTGGGTTTGCGTTATCGCTTCGAATTCTTGTCTAGATTTTCAACGTTTCAATTTTGAATTTCAAATTCCTTGGGGCCGTACAAAAAACTAAAGACATATTAATTGTGAAATTGCGTATGCAGTGCGTAGAACAATTTACAACTTCAGGGTATGATCACTGCTGGTTGTAGCCTTACGTAGGTATCACCACTAGCAAGTATCAAACCGTTTTCCAATTTTCTTCTGGATAATTTACCATTTGTTATTTTTTCTTTGCAACTTATCATTCATCAATTTTTCTCATTTTTAATATCAAATGTATAATAATAGTGATAGTAAAATGAAAAAGTTAATGAGAAAAAAAAATATGGAAAGTTGGTCCGAACTTAAACTTTCGGGAACTTGTTTGATTTAATTATCCATTACAACATTTATTAAACACCATATTTAATTTTTGAGAACTAAAACAGCAACAAAATAATAGTTTCTATTTATTCAAAGTAATATTCATGTTTAATTATTCAGTTATAGTTTAATTGTTACAAATCTGTGTTGTTCAAAATAGTTTTGCTTGTTCAATAGATATGATAAGATGTGGTATAAGTGCCATTGATACAACTCTGAATTCAAGTCACAATTCGTCACAGTAAACCAGTATAGGTCAAAGAACGGTTTTCAACATGGAGTCTTGGCGCATACCAAGCTTTAAAGCCCCCCTCCCCCCCAAAAAAAATAAAAAATTCAAACAGGAATACCAACGGTTTAATCTATATGAAAAAATATAAAACGAGAAACCACATCAACACACGATAACCACTGAACATCAGGTTACTGATATATAGGACAGGTGCAAACTAAAGCATAAGGTTCATTTTGAAATAATTATTTTTATATGATTTCAGTATGGTTGATCTTATATACAATGGCATGAAACTTTATTTACTGCCGATTGTTAAATTTTAAAACGAAATTGAAAATATATCCTTTTTCATTAGTTTATTGCATATCCTGATTGATGTGTAGCAATTGCTAATGTAATTTGAAATTTCTTCTATTGAAACATTCATAATTAGAAAACAATTTGTTATTTCTCAAAGTATAAAGTATTGTCTACAGAGGAACCGCATGATACATCAAATTCAGTCGAACAGTATTATTATTATAAGAACAAAATGTATATTCGTTCCAAATTCCTTTCCACTACATAGTTTTTATTTTTTTGTGAAGATCCAATCTATGAAACAACAACTGTTATAATATTCACAAAGGATCTTGATTTAAACATAGTTAATTATTCATTTACTTTTAAATGCCCTTTTCTAATATCAGTTTTACATTAATATTGTTGTATCATCATGGTCATTGGAATACACGATTTAATTTGTTTAGTATTTAAAAGAAAACATAATGTTGAAAATTCGTTGTATACATCTATAAAAAGTCATTTTTTAGTTTGAATAAAATTTAACCACTGAACAGGTAATGACATTTCACACACCAAGTATATGGTAAAGAGCGAATAGATAAAAAGTGTCTTATATGAAATACCATTTTAAATATGAAAATGTGAATATGCGCAACAAGTTATTTTCGGCAACGAAAAATATGTTTCGGTGCGAAAATATCAACTTTTAACTTTTTGTTCGAATACAACATGTAAAAACATAAAGTAAGTCTAAATGAATATTCAATAGTTAGTTAAAAGCAAAAATGTATGTTCGTGTAAAATTGTAAGTGTTTTTCTAATGTACATAAATAAACAAATGATATCAATTCTAATATGAACGCGATACTTTTAAGATATGATAGCAGTATTTTTTTAATACCACTATAACATGCATAAGTAATATTGTATGTTAATTAACAAGCTTAAGGTCACTGCTAGATAAAGGCAACAGTAGTATACCGCTGTTCAAAACTCGTAAATCCATGGACAAAAAACGAAATCGGGGTAACAAACTAAAACTGAGTGAAACGCATTAAATATTAGAGGAGAACAACGACACAACATTAACATGTAACACACACAGAAACGGACTAAACATTAGACAAAATCTTATGAGAATAACTAATATAACATCAAAACCAAATACATGAATGTGGGATAGATAAGTACCGTGACACGTCTTATAGTAATGTAAAATTCACACTAGACGTCGAACTATTTTTGTTAGCATGTTTTTACCGGTTTTATATTCAATCATCGAGAATGGAAATGAGGAATGTGTCAAAGAGACAACAACCCGACCATAAAAAACACCAAAAGGTCTTCAATGTAGCGAGAAATTCCCGAACCCGGAGGCGTCCTTCAGCTGGCCCCTAAACAAAAATATACAGTAGTTGTCGTTTGTTTATGAAATTTAAACGTGTTTTTCGTTTTTTTATAGAGTTCAGTTTACATTGTAGGTTGTAGATTGGTCTAGAGCACTGCACCAATGCTGACAATGTTGTCTCGATATCCAAATAGCACAAATTCGAATCCCGGCGAGGGTTGAAAAAAATGTGCGGATTTAACATTGCTGTGGTGATCTTTAGAGTACTTATATATTTTTTTTATATTTATTATTGCGGAAATAATTCTTAAATTCATTACATACGCAAAATTACTTATTTCCTAAGCATGTTAATGGTTTGTATTTTTTATGTTGATGTTTACTTAGAATTCAGCTATATATACTAGTCAACTAAAGAAACGATACACGACTTTGAAATAAAATTTATCAAAAAGTATTAAATATAAAACAAAATGAGATTCACTATTTTAAAAAGCTTTCATTTGCATCGAAGCGAAATGTAATTTACCTGTTAAAACATATATTAAATATTGTTTGTACTAGTGTTGATTTTAGTTCAATTCAATTCAAATCTTTATTGCCATAAAACTACATATTTATAGTATGTGACACAACATAGCAAAATGATAATAAATAATAAAAAGGTTAATTTTAGTAATGCTATTGTTTAGTTATTCAACTGTCATACTTCAAATACTTATATAATCTAAAAGAAATCCTAACTATCACAAGTAAGAAAGAAGTGCCATGTATTATACAACTTAAAGCTCATGATTTATAAAACATTTTGGAATTTGACTGTCATACATAAAATAGGTTGATATAACTATCAAAAAAGGCAACAGTAATAAATACCGCTATATACAAACTAACATGAGTGGTTTCCCCCCGATAAACCAAATGTGTCGTTTATAATTAGTTATTAGTGTATAAAAATGCATTCAGATATATGGTGATTTTTTTTTCATATAGAAAGTAAAAAAAAAATTAATAAGTCTTAATATTACTTAGAAATACAAGTTTATAATATGCATTAATGAGGTACCCAACAATTTGACTAACATAGATTTGGCTCTTTTAATTTCCATATGTTTACTTTGACTTGTGATTTTATTTTGATTTGAACCACATCATTTTCAGGAATAATTTCATTGGGCATATAAATGTTTGACTGTTCCTAACAAAAAAAACCTTTCAATTCCCAGTAGCATTTGAACAATTGTCGTTAACTGAATAACACGAGAAATGGCACATTACGGAAAAAGGCCATGGGAAGAATTTGAAAACAACGAAAACAATTTTTGAAATCTTGAACAAGAACGGTTTTGAAAATGATACATGCACTAAATGAAACAAATGCAGACAGTAATGTTATCGTCCATCCGCCAACTGTGTAGATACAAGCACTGACATTCTACAGACTATCTTGTCGCCCATCGTTCTAGCCATTATACAATACAGACACACTAATTGTAAACAATAAATGTCTTTCGCTTGCATTATATTAGGATATTGATACCCATCAAGTAAACGGTTTTATTTTAGTGTAAGGTGGGGGCCGTAATTTATGGATGGTTTATTGTCCATGTTGCTGTGATATTGTGGTACATTGGATAAGCCATATATACAAACTATAAAAAAACAGATATTCCGCTGCAATTAAAGATGCCAGTACAGACTTTGACACAGAGACCGATCTTGGATCGTTTTGTTTATAATAGTTCACGCAACATGTCACTTACCAAAAAAACACGCCTTACTGAAGCAACATTTGTTTTAATACAACACTAATTTTGAATAATTATTAGTTGATAATTCTTACTTTAATGCTCAGAAGGAACGTTACTACAAACCAAAAAAGCAACAGTCTTGGCCTTTTTTATTTTAGGAATTCCTGTTCAGGGTATTAACATAGATGATGTGACGTATGTTCATGTACTTTAATTAGAATCTATCGGGCTAGATAACAACATTAGTTACCTACCTAATCAAATGTAATAAAAACAGGGTACAATGACCCACCGTTTTAAAATGTTAAACTACAACAATCAAAATTGTCAGTGTTGTTTTATACACTTCGCGAAAACATGAATTACTACAAGAATTCAAAAGCCACAACAAATTGCATATATAAACTGCGAATCACACAATGACGCTTTTGAAATTGAATCCTGCTGATGATATCATTGATTTCGAAAAATATATAAATCAGGGACGTGTACGCTGGTCGTAAAAATGATAGACTTAGTTCAATCAGCTCCTTGTCCGTTTTGTGAATAATTAGAAGAAAATTGATATTTTTGAAGAAAAAAAAAATAATATGATTTGATGTTCTTTTGCAGTATGCGTGGACATATTAATCTTGAATGGTTTGAAAAAAACATTTTTTAGATCGTATTCTAAGATTATCGTGCATTGGTAATGTAAAATACTGGTTCTTTTTTGTATTATTTTAAACTCTTTTTCAAGTTCAGTATTTGTCTACCATATCGTACTCTAGAGATTATCGCTGTTCGAGATAGAATATGGGTTTATCAGTTTCTAGATTTACAAATGATGATTTGTGCACTTGTTTATACATTTTCGACGTTTTATTGCTATTGTGTTGTCAGTTTCTCTGCGACGCATGGCTTTAAATGTACTCTGACATCTGTCTTTTTTTATTGTTACGTCTAAATAACATCATAATATACAGTACATTGTACCATCATTTGATATTTCAAGCTATCTGTGTTCATTTTCCACCGCTTTTCGAGTCTTTTAATAGGGGCTGCTTCTTTTTTCTAAATTTTTGTTTTCGTTTTCATATAACTAGCAGGTAAGATCAATGTTTATTTCGTAACGGAACTTTGCCATTGACTACATGTACATATCCATCAGTAAAATAGTAGTAAAAAGTTTACGTAATCTGCAGATCAACTGAAAAGGCCGGATAGTTTAATATGAATACATATTTAAGGCATTAATACAGTACAAATTCATTAAATAACAATCAGATGTTAATAAATAGTAATACGTGAAAGGACATCATTGGCAGGTAAGCTAAGTTGGAGATATTTTCACACAACAATACACCAACTGTTTTCCTCTTTTAGAACATTTAAAAAAAGATATAGTTTTGAAGAAAAGTAACAGATGATTTCTGTATAAATCTGCTATAGTTTAATATACAAATGACACTTATATTGTTTATAAATATCGGTAAATATATTTCCAATTTAATTGTGCAAATTTTATTTTAACGATATAATGATTTTCGAAATTACAAAAAATCGACACATACATGTACAATGAATATTTCAAAAGTTTAAAATAAAAAAAACCGAATGATACATAAGTTTTATTATAACGAAATGGTCTTTCTTATCAAAAAACGTATGTACGTGTACGTATTCTTTTACTTAAGAAAATTCTATAATTTGTTTAAATTTAGAAGAAAAAAATCAAAACAATTCGCCGATGTTTTTTTCCAATGAAGTAAAATCCGGTGATCGCACGGATCTGTCATTAAAATAAACTATTATCTTATGTACATGCTTTACAAGTGCTCTATATCCATGCTTCTTTGTTGATTGTTTACTAGGGTGACAATCGGTAAACTACGTTGATAAAACACGACAATTAACTAGCTGGCTTATTTTCAAATAATAAGGTGTGATACCACCATTGTTTCCCCCTATTAGTTTTTGTTAAATAAGCATTTTCAAAACATTGAACAGCATTTCCCTTTGTTTCAGCTCAGGAAATATTTTGCATGAATAAAATTTCCAGTACTACAGTGAAAATTTCAAGCTTCAATTATTTCTTCAGATTTAAAAAAAAAGGTAAGTTAAAAAATAAAACAAATACGTGAAGTCCATTTCCGTCTATTTGTTTATTTGGTAACGGATCATTGCCACTACACATGCCTACATCATTGCATATAAGAAAGTAACTGTTACCGGAAGTAGACAACCCACACTTTAACACTTTTACTTTCTGGTTACAAACTTAATTTGGTAACTATGTAGCCTTAATTTTCCAAAATATTTTATTGGACCACTTTATGAAATCAGAATGAAAATTTAGTACATTTAAATCCAAGGTTGATTGTCTACAACAGTCAAATTCAAGGGAGCCACTTTTTTTTAATCTATTTTCGTATGCAACCGAATGTGATACAATGTAACAATGATTTGTGGTACTACACCATCAGAGACCGATATAAATGTTTTGGACAACTATACGATATGGGTGTGTATCAATGATAAAATCGTGTAAAGAAGACTAGGAATATGATAAATACATGCATTGGCTCAAGAAATGGATTGTATTTCACCAGTCACTAGTTTCATATGACTTTAGGATAACAGTTTCAAAACATAGATAAATATAACACTCATTTATATTCTAACATTAACAAAACTTAGAATATTTGAAAAAGGTATGATATTCTACCTCATGAATATATAACTTTGTCTGATGTAGACAAAACATTCCGGAAATTGCTATCCCAAATTCCACAAATTATTTTATCTATTGGGCCATTAACATGTGTGATTAGAGCGTTACGGTTGGTGTACAAAATTAAAAGTTACTGTAAACACATCTGCCCTAGTAATGTCTTTAAGTTTTACTCATTCGTTATGGTGGAGGATAGTAATAGATAACACATCCAGAAAATCTCAAAGAGTATTAGCCTTATAGCCTATAGTCCTTATGTGACATGATGATCCGCTTGAACATGACACTACAAACCATTAAAAGTCTGAAATGGCCTATATCTGTACTCGAATTGTTTTGTTTTATTAAACCAAGAATTTAATATAATCATGATAATAGAATTTCCATAGCAATCCTTTATAACCTTTTTAAAAAAGGAAATGTATTCCAAAGTATCAGTAAACAAAAATTTCAATTAATTTAAGTATTTTTTTGTCAAATTAACATGTCATACATAACGCACTTTAATATGTTTTAATTACCTCAGTACATGTGTGTTTAACAGGTAAAAAGAAAGCCCTATTTTCTTAAATTCGTGTATTACTTATCTAGTACATACGTGTATATTCGAAAGGCCTTTTTATTTAATTTAAACAGGATGTTGCAATTTTGAATCAATGTTATTTAGAATTTAATACCTCTGACCAGGTGTGATCTTATTTATGAGTTTGCCCCCAAGCAGAGGTTATACTTTATATTTCACCACTAATCAGAAGAAAAAAAATTCTTTATTTGTTTAATTTTATCCCTTTTTGATATAAGTTATATATAATATATTTTTTTTTATCCTAAATATAATCAGAGATATAATTCTTTTATAAGGTTAAATTTCTTTATAAATTTTGTTGGCTGTTGTTATATATGTCAGTTAAAAAGAAATTTATTTTAACAGTTAAAAAAGCAGAGGTTTTTTGATCTAGTATGGTTCAGACTGGTCGAGTATTGTTCAGACCTTTGGTTGTATGGTTTAGACTGGAAAAATAGGTCGAGTACATGCCGAGAATGGGTTAAGACTGTTTCAGACTGGTCGAGTAATAGTTCAGACTATTTTCAACGGCAAAATAAGGGTCAAGTACGATTCAGTACAGTCAAGTATGGTTCAGACTGGGGTCGAGTAATGTCAAGTAAAAGTCAGACCAATTCAGACTGGTCGAGTAAAAATCAGTACAGTCGAGTACAGATATAGGCCATTTCAGACTTTAATGGCTTGTAGTGTGATCAAATAGGAAAGGAGTAATTCTAAATCTACTGAAATCAACCCAGTTTTAGTGGCTGTATGGTAGAAAAACTCTCTGAAATTTGTTTTCATATATTGGTTTTTTCAGAGACAATAGAGTAGCATATTTACCTAACGATATAAGGATATTGGTATTTAGTCAAATTTTAACCGGAATTTGTGATACCAAAATTTATAAAATGTAAACAACATGTCGAAATGTTAAGGCTTTAAATAAATATCTATTTGGATAAGTTGATGCAAGCACACGTGGTATATTGTGTCTTATACGGTTACAGGTTTGTAATGTTTAATAACCATATTATATCAGTGTGTCAACACGTTAACTATGAGCTTTGAAAGTCATGTAGTTTGATCATTTTTCTGAGTAAGTGTTAAAAAATTTCAAACAAATACCCTTTACTGTGGGTTATCTTGCATTAGTCGTCAGTATCCTATATATTGACAACTTGTGGTTATATTGATGAAAATTTAGAATCTTCCTTGTAGATGGAGCAATTGCGCAGTTAATTATTTCGATTGATGTGTCATTTATATACAAGAGTTTTATTCCTTTGAACTATGTTCAATTTCATAAAGTCAATGTGATTGTTTACCTTGAAGAGGGTTAACATTTTATCTTTTACACATAGTTTTTTTTTTATTGAATTTTAAATCGTAACAAAATTTGTAAATGTACTAGATATTCGTATTTCTTTATTAGTTTAGTAAAGAAACTTATGTATATCTATAATTTCTTTTATTTCTTTTGAAATGTTTAAAATCAAAATATACCATTAAAAAAAATTATTTTAAAATCTTATCAATATGTTTTTGTTACATTTAAATATTCACTGTGCGAAACGTCATAAATGAGCAAGGTCAAATCTACCCTCATCATCATTAGGTTTCTTTGTTCGATGAGACAAACCGCTCTAAATCACACATCATAGGCACTTGTTTCAAAATAAAAAAATGTCCTATATAATACATTATATAACATTAAGGTATACAGGGGGAAATATTCTGAAAGAAGTGCCTATGTCACAGAAAAAAACATCTTTTTCCAAGTATTTTGACGAAATTTCTCTCTTTTAAAGCCATATCTTAAAAAATTATTAAAAAAAAAGCTTTCTTTCTACTTTTATTTGAGGTACAATAAAAAAAACCTGAAAAACATAGGTTGAATTCTGTCGTTAAGAATACACTGTTTCAAGTTGTGGTATGCATCATAAAATGTCCAACAACATTCGTCCTTCTGCTCGTAAAGACAATTGTTTCTATGATATGGTGTATACAATTATGTCAGAACTCAAATGAAGCAGAAACGCTAATGTAACTAATCTGCTTTACTCGATCACTAAAGACAAATACATGACAAAAGTGTAATAACGCCTGCCACAAACACACATACGCATTAACACAAAATAGTAAACCATAGCCACAACTATTATTCTAGAAGCCTCTAATTGATGCCCAATGCTATAATGAAAAAATGTAATTGGAACCTACACAAAACAATTAGAACTTTTCTGAAAAAGACTATAAATGAAAACCGAAATATCTCATCTTCCCATAATGATTGAATGTTAGGAAAATTGACCAGAGTTATCTTACTTTAATCACAGAGAGGGGAATAACAATTTTTAATTTAAGCCTAATGAACATTAAAAAAAATTCCCCATAATAATATTACTTTATACAAATATAAGGACTTTGTTAGCTAATTCTACTAATTTTATTAGATATTGTGATTGTTTATGACAATAGATAAACATGCTAAATAGAGTACCTATATGTAAGTTGTAAAGTTAAAATTCAGACCTTTTTAACATCCATGCCCGAATCAAAAAAACTTACACATGTAACATTTCCAGCCAGTAAATGAACATAATTTGGCTCTTGTTGCCAGCTCTCTGTACTTGCTCTGTAAAACATATCAGGTTTTCCTTTTCTGAATTAACATTTGGTGTTCGCCTTTCATCTGTTTTGAAAGTATCGATGACACTTTAAAAGAATGACAACAGTACACAAATTTGTCCAAAATCATTCTTTGTTAGTATTTAAAATCTTTTTTATAATGCCACTTGCTAGATACACTTTGTTTGTTGACTGTTGCACGATGAACTGTGTTGCCATACCAAAAAACCTCCCATTCTTTAATTATAGGTTAGAAAATACTTGGACATGTTTTATGAAGATTTAAGCCCAAGGCGACACCGAGGGTTTAAATCTTCATAAAACATGACCAAGTATTGTCTGACCAATTCAGAACATATTCACACTTTCGAGTGACCTTATAATATTATCCTTTCCCATTGTAATAGTCAAACCTAAATAAGAGTTCACTTTTTATAATGAAATGAATGTAAAACATAGGTTATGATTATGTCAATGGAGGGAATAAAATAGCACTGACATAGTACATGTAGTATGTGCGGACAAAAGCTTAAGGTAAAATTTTATACCTATTTACCATGAGATTTCTTTTTTTTATTTAAAACAAAAGGCACAACACGTTATATAAATCCCCTTTTTTGAAATTTGATTTTTTTTATAAATATAGGAAAATCATTGTATAAATATTTGAATGCAGACCATTCAACATTAAGTGCTTGCTAATTATTGATAAATTTACGTGTATTCTGTTTTTTTTTAAAGTTATACATGTACGATATGTATATGAACAAAATATTATTTTACCTACATAATTACACCCCTTTCATTTTTTTTTTATTATATATAAGTGTACCAATAGAAAAAGTTTGAACATTTGCAAAATTCAAAACGTTTTAATTTAGTTTTTTCTCTTTCATCTTTAATCGGCAGACTATTTTCCTAAGGAAGATGCCTCAGGGAATTGTACAGTTCGTTAGTACAGTTATTAAGAGTTCACTCTCATAATTCGTTTACAATGAAAAGTCATTCATGTCTAGCATTTAATAGTACATGGAAAGCCATGCACTATGTAAATTAGAGGGAAAAACTTACTTTTCATGTGACGAATAGGGGTTAGTATGCTCTAATTATGTTGGAACAACCTTACTGATCCTATCATTTGTTGTTTTTAATACGCACAACAATATGCAATCATAAATTAAACAATTCATAATCTATCGATATTACACAATGATATAGAAATATGTGAATGGTTTCATCGACTTAGTGCTGAGGCATTAAGTACAATATTCATCTTAGTCTTTTCTTAAGTCACATTTCGAAAGTTTGTGATTGGTTCAATATTTATTGTATTTATTTTTTAAGATTTATTAAGACAGATTTAAGACTTTGACAATATTGTTTTCTGGACTTTGTGTTTAAATAAAAAAAAAATAGAAAAATTACTTTAAAAGGTTAATGATTCTTAATTCGCTGGTATCTTATTTTGCCATTTAGAAGTCATAGCTGATCATATTTTATAGAATGCAGAAATGTATTAGAAATATATAAGTTATTGAACAAAGAAAGTAATATACAAATTATTGTTTGAAATACACATACATAAAACGAAAAAAGTATAAATAAAACTCTTCATCACTTGTCACAAGCATATCATTTACAGGAGAAGATAAAAACAAATAGCAATGTCTGTATTGCTTTGGTGCAAGGAAATAACACTTATATTATTGTTTGGAGAGTGTGGCAATGCCAACCGCGATTGTACGACAATATCTGCAGTATCTAGCTGTAAAATGCAGTGTACCTATGGACTGTCGTACAGATGCACCAAAAGAGGACTAATAGACGTACCAAGCTTTCCTAATTCAACAACACTCATGTAAGTAGTTATTATATGTAGTGAAACTGTTGATATCATACCTTCTCTGCCAAATTATACATCATAGCATAAGAAATTGTGTATCATCAAATAACTGGCCTGTTTTTATCAATGTTACATGATTTGTTGAAACTTGTTTGATGTAGCTCGGATATTTTCCTCCTTCTTGGATTTTAAAATAGCAGATACAGCTGTTTGTCTAGATATTAGATGAAATGTGCAAATCTTTAGAGTAGTGTAAAATATATGAAATATGTTTTTGATATAGATATAGAAATGAGTGTGTTGTATCATAATTACGGCTTTGATTTCTCAAAAACACTTATTTGTGTTTGATATTATATTTTTAGCTAAATAAGGGGAGATAACTCAGAAAAGTAATGTTTATAATAGAAAGAAAAATAAAACAAGTTCGGTGACCCCATTTTTTCTTTTTCTTATCTGAAAGCATGTTTTAAGAGTTTTCTTCAAACATTTTATATTAATGTTCTGACAAGCAGTTTTCTTTTTATCACACAAAATTTGGTTTTCCATGCATAGTCTCTACAAAAACTGACAATTTTACCAAACCTGTAGCGTTAACAAAAAGGTCAAATGGTCCATTTAGAGAAAACTGTTATTCACTTTTTATAATTTATAACATGAAATTAAACAGATTTCTAAAAATCGAATAGCACGAGGTCGCAATGGATATGTGTTCATGTTTATATCCGGTTATTTGACCGTCGGTAGTTTTCGGAGGTTATCTCGATTATTGTTTGATATACACAAAAATAATCTGATAAATGTTATCGAACACATGCTTTGTAAGCGTTCTATTACAGACTTATTGTAATTTGAAATACGTTTTAGTATTATGTTATTAATCCAATATTAGTATTTGATTCAAATCGTTGAACATGAACTTGACAGCTAGTGCCCTTCTTCAACATATAGTTTCCGCCTTTTCATTGAATGATTATTTCCAGAACTACTTTGGAAGATACAAAAAAATCCAATACAAAAATCATAATTTTGCAACGGTTGATATGAATGTGCAATGAATCATACTATATTCTATTTATTTGCGATATATTATGTTGTTTTATATGAAACATTGTCGTTTAAAATTCTTAAAAAATCTTAACGTAATACAAAGGTTGTTTGATCTTTTCAGGTACTGTGATTGTACACTATCACGTCTAACAGTATCATCTAAATAAAATTAAAGCATTGCCAAATGAAACTATAAATAACAGTGTCATCAAAGTTATGTATACTTATTTCTTTCAATGCAATGAATCAATATTCCCAAAATAACAGATTGAAGTAATAAGATAGAACTATATGATTTTTTTTTATTTAGAGATTTGTCCTACAACGCCATAAGAACCTTATACAGTGATACTTTTACGGATAACTTACACTTATATAGCATGTAAGTAGTAGAATATACTATTAACTTAAAACATAAAGAAAAAAACATCATGACAAGACATTCATATGGTTTAGGAGCTGTCACTGCCAACCAGACAGGCTTGTGGTAATGCATTCTTTTTTATTGTAATGCATGGCAATTGTATGTAATGTGTAATGCAACAACTTTTGCATTACATGTATTGTTGTCCATCTGATGAGTTAGGCCTTTTTCAACTGATTTTTATGGTTCGTTCTTATGTTGTACTGTTATACCACTGTCCCAGGTTAGGGAAGGGTTGAAATCCCGCTTACATGTTTAACCCCGCCACATTATGCATGTATGTGCCTGTCCCAAGTCAGGAGCCTGTAAATTAGTGGTTGTCGTTTGTTTATGTGTTAATGTACAAATTTGTTATTCATAAAAAAAATTTATACAAACAAAAATTAGTTTTTTTTCGTTTAAATTGTTCTACTTTGTCATTTTGGGACCTTTTGTAGCTGACTATGCGGTATGGGCTTTGCTCATTGTTGATTGCCGTAAGGTGACCTATAGTTGTTTATTTCCGTGTCATCCTGGTATCTTGTGGATAGTTGTCTCATTGGCAACCAAACAAATCTTCTTTTTTTATATGCAATTGTAATTAAATGCACGACTTGAGAAAAAAAATGTGTAATTTCATGCATAACTTTTTTCACATAAAAACAAATATTCCACAAATCAGTAGTCAGAACGTTGGTCTTGACAACAGCATGAACAATCTTTTATAAAATATTCCATTAACCAATTTTTAACTACTGTGAATTCAGTATTATTCGTTGGATACCAATTGTCGTGGATATCGTTGGTATTAGTGAAACACGAAATTAAATGTTCAACGACTGACAAATTTACAAAAGGATTGTGTGAAATTTAATGTTTATGAACTTGCAAGTTTTCTTTCATCGAAGAAAAGTGGTATCAACGAAAACAAATGAATACACAGTATAATAAATTTAGGTAAAGCTGACCTCATACATCTGTACATGTTATATGGAGTTGTCTATTGTGCTGTTCTTTTTTGCAATTAATATTTCAATTGTGTCGTTCTTATATATCTTTGGTTTCAAATTGCAGCTATGAGCGTTTCTGGGGACGGTAAATCTATAAACATTCTGCTGACGCCTAACTGTATAACTAGTTGTTTATTCAAATTTTGGTTTTCCTCATTGAAAAGGCGTCTATTAGATGAAGTCCAGTAAAACAAACATAGAGTAATTTATTTCAAAGGGTTTAATATTTCGCAGTGGTGTCTTGCAATGGCTTTGTTTGGACTTGTTTGTTTGCTTTTTGGCCTTGAATGTGTGTCCCTAATATTTTATTAACTGTGCAATTGCATTCAGATATCGCAGATCAAATTTATTCGTTCATAGTGTGTTAATTTACGTGTTTTGATTAAGTTAAGCCTGCCAATTGATTTCTTATCGTGGTACCATTAAAACATTTAATCCCGCTGCACATGTTTGCACCTGTCCTAAGTCAGAAATCTGATGTACAGTAGTTGTTGTCGTTTGTTTATGTAATTCATCATACTTTTCTATCCCAAATTCATGTATTTGGTTATGATGTTATATTTGTTATTATCATCGGATTTTGCGTTTCCCTCAGTTTTAGTTTGTTACCCCAATTTTGTTTTTTGTCCATAGATTTACGAGTTTTGAACAGCGGTATACTACTGTTGCCTTTATAATTCATACGTGTTTCTCGTTTTTCGTTTTTTATATAGATTAGACCGTTGGTTTTCCCGTTTGAAAGGTTTTACACTAGTAATTTGGGGGCCCTTTATAGCTTGTTGTTCGGTGTGAGCCAAGGCTCCGTGTTGAAGGCCGTACATTGACCTATAATGGTTTACTTTTATAAATTGTTATTTGGATGGAGAGTTGTCTCTTTGGCACTCACATCACATCTTCCTATATCTATATAAGAGACATATCTTTGAGTTTTTGTATAGACGTAATGTTGATGTCATGCATTCACACATTCTAAGCTTTTAACTTATAACTTCATATTACAGTTTTTTTTTAATTACTATTTGTTTACAGATACTTAGATAGCAATTATTTAACCACTCTTCCAGAAGACCTGTTTAAAACCAATATTGATCTGGAGGAAATGCAAGTATCATTTATAGAATACCAGTCACCGCAAAAACGACGGCGATAAGAATTTTAAGTAATATGAAACGAGTTCATGAAATTTAATATTATTGGAATTATTGAGCGAATGCTTGAATACATACTAAAATAAATCTTGCACCTTTTTGAAATTTATTATACATCTGTGTCGTATTTTCGACAAATTCTATTTCAACAATGAAAACATGGAAAACAAAGACAAAGCAAAACGTACCCTATTAAAACCTGGGGTGATCTCAGGTGGTCCGGAAGGGTAATCAGATCCTGATCCACTCGTGGCATGTTACCATAATATACCCATATGTTTCAATTTGTTAATTATTCCTAAACAGTTATTAAATTATGTGCTGCATTAATTTTTTAAGAATCTGTAACTACTATTGACCTTCATGAGCACGGTTAGTAATATTTTATCATCAAGGTTTTCCTTGTTTTCCTGTGTTGGCCGAAGTTATAACAAATGGTGTCATAATTTGAGTCTCTATATCCTCAAAAGTATCTGCAAATCAGTGTGTTTGATGTCAATAATTATATATCAGTGCACTTATGAAGATAGCAGAAAGGATTTTCTATAAAATAAAAGTTGACGTTCACTTTTTATATAAACGATTAATAATTCAAGTATATAAACATGATAAAGTCATATTCAGCTTTGTTTTCATTTGACGTTTCATATGATTTAACATAAATGATCAACCCCCACGAAAAAAGGAGTAAGATATAAATTTGACACCCTAAACACATTACTTGAGATAAACGAACATTGGTACATATCCAAATATAGTCTATGAATGTTTTATGTCTCCTAATAAATGTAGTCTGTTTGAATTGAACTGATGAAATGTAATGAAAATAAATTAGGGCAATTAAAGTTGAAACTGAGACAATATGTTATATTACTTTAGTTTTCTTTCGACTTCTTTCTTCATGCATACATAATTTCACGGCATTTGTATTGATGAATTAGTGTATTTTATCAAGCAGTTAATTAATTATTTGTTATTACTTTTTTAAATAGATATATATCTGAAAACCACCTGACGACCTTACCAATTGACCTGTTCGCATCTAACAGACGTTTGGTCAGGCTGTAAATATGATAAATATCTGCTTACCAAATTAATGAAATGCCATGCTTTTTTAAAATCTTCTGAATGCTTTACCTTATCTCTCTTTTCGTATGTTTGAGTATCTTTCAAATAATGAAAATGCTTAAAAGGTAAATGCATTGAGAAAATAAGATAATATTAACATCATTACCCTGCAGTATTCTAAACAGAGCACTAACAAAAGATGATATCATGTTAAATCTATATGTAATTTAATGATCTGCAGAATTATCAAACATATTACTGAACTCGTTTATTTTTTGGCCCCTAAATAAAAGAGGAACGAAAGATACCAGAGGGACAATCAAATTTACAGATTGAAAATAAACTGAAAACGCCATGGCTAAAAAAAAAAGACAAACAGACAAATAATAGAACAGAAGACACAAAATTGAACACTGAAGACTAAGCAACACGAACCCAAAACAAACAAACAAACATCGGGGTGATCTCAAGTACTTCGAAAGGATAAGCAGATCCTGCTCCACATGTTGCACCCGTCGTTTTGCTTATGTTATTACAAGTCCTGTATATAGTTTAATTCAGTGGGTCACATTTGTGAAAAGCGAAGGGTAGTTACGACATAAGGAACATATCCAATATCATCTGTTTATCTGTATATATATATACGTATTTTTTCTGTTTTATGTTAGTTTTCAATATCTTACACATAAAAGTGAAAGAAACCTGTTCTGTTTTTTTTTAAACAGGGATATATCGAGTAACAACCTAACTAGCATTGCTGGTTCAGTTTTTAAGTACAATGTGGCATTAATAGAATTGTAAGTAAATAATAACTGTAATCATTTTGATATGTTTGCTGAATATCAAAGGAGAAAAAGAAGTCAGCAGTATCCTTTAACTTTACTTTTCCCTATAAAGATGAAGCTGTTTAACGTAAATAAAGCCGACAATACTAGAAGTGAAATTCAAACTCAAAGGTCAAAAATAATCTCCATGGCTACAAGAAGGAAAAGACCAACATCAAAACATTGTACTGCAAACGTATAAAAGTCTGGAAAGACCTAATTCTGTCTAAATTTGCATGAACAATTACTCGAAATTCTCCAAAAGTATGACTTCTGTTTACATTTTTCCTGACAAATTCTGATTTATACTATATTTGTATGAAAATAACTCGACAAATTCTCAATATTCTGAATATGGTCTTCTTTCTTGAAAAATTCTTGACATTTTAATACTGTCTTGAAATTCAGATTCTCGACATTCTTATTTTCCTCTGTGTGGCTTAAAAATTTTTGAACATTTTTAATTGTGTCTGAACTTTACTTGAAAATTGAAATTTACAAATCAAGACCAAAATACATGACATTATGTATTAGATAAAATACAAAGGAAACAAAGAAAAGGCCGGTAACAACCGTTGCCGGATAGTTTTTTTGCACGAGTAGTCAGGTCAAGGTCCGAGGCGGTTGTAACCGGCCTGTTTCTTTTTTTCTTTTTGTTTTTTTATCTGACTTGTACGACGTTTCAAGAAAGTAATAATACTTTTAGCAAGACTAAACATTTGAGAAACCTAGATAGCCCTAAAGCAGTAAATTGAAGTTATAGTATAAACTCATTGTTTTTTCATTTACCTTTAACCGAGATTATTTTTCAAGAAAAAAAATCAGGAATCTAATACTTTGATAAAAAAAAAAAAAAAAGAACCGTTTCAAGTAAAAGAAAAATGTTGTACGCATTTAAGACTTTTTTAAATGCAACTTCGTAAAAAAATAATATATTAAAGAAATATTTTAGTAAGATAACGTTTGATTTTTATGAATGAAACGAAAAGCGGAGAGGGGGGGAGGTCTAATTCATTTAAAAATAAACAGGCTGTGATCTTTATTTTTGATGAAAAATGTAGGATGTGCCATTCCTTCCCCACATAAAAAAATCGTAAAAATCGCGTGTTTGTTTTCCAAATACATGAATTTAGTATTCAGCGGTGGGGGTTGGAACAACATTTTTTTTGACGATCAATGCATTTAAATGGGGACATAAAGTTGGACCCTCCCCCTCCTGTTTTGTCCTGGATTTGGACCTGGATCCGCCACTGATGTAAATTCGATAACAATATAAATATATCAAAAGAATGAATTTCAAACTTCATTAGTGAATGAAATATTTATGAAAAAATGGATTTTGTCTTAATATTATTTATATTCAGGCATATACTTTAATTTTTTTTTAAATTCATGCTCGTCTCTAGATCTGCAAGTGTTGATCGGGAATAAACACGTTTTAATATATGATCCAATCGCAGCTTACCGCCCAAAATTGATGACATAAGTTGAATGATTTTCTTCTAGATTTGCTGCTTATTTGGACGTGTATTACATGAACACTTTTTGTTTATAGGATCAATCGTGCATTGGTGAGTTGATAGGGACTTCATCTTCTAATATTAGATTTGATTTTTATTTACTTATATCCTATTTTTATTGAAATATACACGTCAGTATCATCATTTCTTTACTTTCAGCATTGACCAAAATACTATTCATGTCCATATATTGAAGAAAACATTTCTTGACCGAATATTTTGCTTCATAAAGGGGGTGGTATGTTCTTTTTTGAGTATATTAACTATTTACTTTTTAACACCATCACCCAAATGTTTTGTTTAATTTAGCACTATTAACGGTATTCGGAAATTCAGGAATCATGCAAATAAAATTGAGAATGGAAATGGGGAATGTGCCAAAGAGACAACAACCCGACCATAGAAAAAAACAACAGCAGAAGGTCACCAACAGGTCTTCAATGTAGCGACAAATTCCCGCACTCAGAGGCGTCCTTCAGCTGGCCCCTAAACAAATATATACTAGTTCAGTGATAATGAACGCCCTACTAATTTGCAAAACATTAATTTGTCGTATTCTTTTTCTCATAAAATTTGGGATCAAAATATCTATTTAAGAAGAAAACCGTACCCCCCTCCCCCCCCCCCCCCCCCATTTGAAGTTAGGTGTCTAATCCCTTAGTGTACTGATATGCGTAGTATTTAACTGGACATGTTTGAAAAAAGATATTGATGCTAACGTAAAAATTTTGTTCAATAAAAAGACAGGAAATAAGTCGGTGAACCAAAAAGTTCAAATCTAATTGAAAGTTAAAGTGCCAATGAACTCACTGATCATGCATGAGTGATTCTATTCATAAAAAGTGTCCGTGTAACAACTTAAATGAGTCCGTGTATCGTCTAAAAAGAGTCCGTGTAACACCTGTTAATGAACTGTTTTTCTATAGCTCTGCGGGGGCAAAGTCGTACAAATAACTTTATCTTTATTTCTCTTTAAAAATATGTCAACACATATTCAGACATTAATAAGAATATCAAGAATATGTCAAGACTGGCCGATTTAAATTTTAGACAGTCTAAATTGGTTGAGGCTAATCAAGACACTTTTCAGAAAGTCTCGAGATTTTTTTAGACAATGATAATACTGTCAAGACATGTGTCAAGAAAAATCAAGAAATTTATAAGACAAAATCATACTATTTTAAGAATTCTTAAACAAAATATAGACCAAGAAAGAATGTCGAGTAAAAATTTATGCTCATTCATAAAAAAAAAATGGGTCTTCACAGACGTTTTGACTTTTGTAGTGATTGTAAACAAAAACAACATACATGTAGGAATCTAAAGACTAAGCAACGAGAACCCTATCAAAACTGGGGTTTGTCTAAGGTGCTCTGAAATGTAAAAACGTCCTACTCAATATGTGGCACCCATTGCGTTGCTCATATAAATACAACGCAATATTCAAGTAGCGCGCATATGGGGTCTCTAACTCGATTTACGATATTCCGGGTCTTTTTTTTCGTATTATGGTTTAAGTTGCTCATTCTTAATTTTTTTTTATTATTGTATTGTGATTTTCTAATTCAAAGAGTTTATCAGCCTTTACAATATACGATATTGTTACAGTACATATGTTGTAAGTTTTTAGGATTTGTATTTTCATATTACCATGTCTTCTGGTAACTTTAATTTCTATCAATGTTAAAATAAAATGAAACATTAAATTTCCATGAATTAAAATATTATTCAGAAGCAGTGTATCTAAAGTCAGATAGAAAAGATATCTTATAAAGTTGTGAAGGATGAACACGGATTCCCTTTTTTTGGTTTGTTTGACTACTAATATGCACAAATATTCCATCGGTTCGGATTTATAAAAGTGTATACTTTTATCTTTTGATATGTGTATCTATATTTTATAAACGATTTTTTCTGATATTATTATTATTTATTATTAATGTTCTAATATGCCGTCCCTCTTAAGCCATGGTCTCATTACAAATTTAGCATTGCTCTCGCTTGATTGACGTCACCATTCAAATTTAAACGTTGTATATTAAACAATGTCAGAGGTCGTAAAGGACAGTTTTGTTGGTATCCTCTCTCGGAAATTAAATAAATCATAAAAGTAAGTTAATGTATATACAAGTTTATTTGTTTTTACTGTTGATTTTTTCTATTACGTTTTGGATTCATTAAATTGAAATGGTCGACTTCGAAGTATAATACAGTTCTTAATATTCCTATAGGAAGCTAAAAAAATATTTCTTGCCATTGTTTAATCTCATTTTAACATTGCTGGGGATTATATTTGTCAACTTTTTTACTTCGCTCACAATCGTTAAAATACAATAAGCACAAATTAAAAGCATGGCAAGCAAGAATTTATAAGTACTGTTTTTCAAACAAATCAAATGGAAAGGTGACTATTATATGGAGGTGGGCGATATACAAGGGACAATCAAAATACATGAGTTGATAAAAAAAAACATAACACCACAACGAAAATAGGAAAAATATACCATGAAAATTTTAAAAGTCAACTATCTAAAAACGTATACATTTAAATAATGTAACTCGTTAGATAAAGGCAACATTACTATACTGCTGTATAAAGTCATAAATCGATTGAGGGAAAACAAACCCGGGTTACAGACTAAACCCGAAGGAAATACATCAACTATACGAAGTAAACAACGAATCAGCAGAAACACCAAAGTGCAACAAAAGCAAACGACAATGCAACATACATATCAACGAACTGTTACATAATAACTGCCGTTTTTCCTGACTTGTTACAGGACATTTTAAGAAAAATTATATAGATACAAATATCCAACGCTCATACTATAGTGACAAACATTCAATGTTAATAATATGCAAAAAATTGATATTGTATTAAAAAAAAACGGGGAAACACAGGGACCAAGATATAAAGAAATATATTATAAAAATGAATATGTTGTATGGAAAAGGCAAGAACAAAAAGTTAGAAATATTCATAAAATAATTAGTGAGCATGATGATCATAGATGTTTTGAATTAGGCTGATTAAAAACATTATGTATACAAGCATGTATATGAATCAGAACACGTAAAAAACTCACATTTAGTTTCCACAGAAGCCATTACACAAAAAATGTTAATTAAAAATTGCGAATATTTTGCTTAAAATTTATAACGATTAAAACAAATTCCTAACGGTTAAGATATGCAAACCGGGGACCTTTGTGTTAAGTTTGTGAGTATATATACAAAATAATTAATCACCTATAAGTACTTCTACTGTTTGCTGTAATTTGGATTAAAAGAACAAGTTTGTTTATTTAATGTAGGAAGTTATCGACCAACCATCTAACTGGCGTACCAGATGGTATTTTCAGGACCAATTTGGACTTGGCATTTGTGTAAGTAAAAAAAAAATTGCTATCAATTGTATGTAGAGGTTAACTTCATAGACCACTCGCTCACCGAACCTCAATCTAGTTTACAAATTTGAAGTTATTGCTAACCGTTTGCCGTTTTAATAATTGTCATATTTGTACAAATATTACTTTCAATTTTGACAATAAGAAATCCTATAAAAAATAAATCTATGTTCTTTTTCTGAATAAACAGCTTAATTTTACTGATAAATCACAAGATGATCAACGTAGAAGTTACACATTTAAAATGTTAAGTAGTAGTACTGTACAATTATAGCCTTTGTATGAGGTCGATACAATGATATATTGACCTGAAAAAAGTATATTGGCTGAGGACGAAGTCCGAGGTCGATATACTTCTTTGGGTCGATATATCCTCTAGTGTACCAAAATCGTCATTAAATTGTGTTGGAAATTAATAGATATCATTTTGTTTCCTTGACAATAACAACATGATATTAGTAGTTATTGCATTTCCTTTTTTTTACATCTTATATATCTGAAGGTTTTGTTTTCTTCAAATAATAGATCATAATTATTGTATCATACAACTTTTAACAAAATCATGAAATTCATTTAATGACGTCACAACGTATATCGGTTTTAAGATATTATACAAATACAACCTTTGTATGAGGTCGATACAAGGATATATTGACCCGAAAGAAGTATATTGACTGAGGACGAAGTCCGAGGTCGATATACTTCTTTGGGTCGATATATCCTGTATTGACCTCATACAAAGGCTATATTTGTTATATTATTAATTTCCGACCATATATGTATCAGAATCGTAATTTGATTTTGTTGGAATTTTATAGATATCATGCATATAATTTGTTTCCTTGACAATAACAAAATATTAGTTGTTATTTCATTTACTTTTTTTGTTTGTTTTGCATCTTATGTACATTGTATTTGATGATTTTTTCGTCAAATAATGGATCACAGATATCATTTGTTTCAAAACGTTAACAATATCCTAAAATGCATTACGTGACGTCACAAAGTATATTGGTTTTTAGATATCTTAAAAGTAACCGTGCAATATGCTTTTTGCTGTGCAATATGCTTTTTGCTATCCGCCGTTTTCTCTTTACCTTCGAAAGTATTGTTAAACATGTGACTATCCCTTAACGAATCAAATTTGTTAAAAATATACGAATTAATAATATTCTAAAAAATAACCGTGCAACATGCTTTTTGCTGTGCAATATGTTTTTTTTCGCTATCCGCCGATTTCTCCCTACCTTTGAAAATATATTTTAACATGTGACTATCCCTGAACGAATCAAATTAGTTAAAATATACGAATTAATAATTATATATTTGATATAAGTATTTGAACATATATTGCATCGTCTGATGTGTTGTTTTGAGTTTAAATACTAGTATCATTGTTTGATAATTTCTTAGTATGATGAAAACATGGAAAACGAATAAAATTAAACATATAACTTCCATCTAATGTTTCAAAGAAAAACAAGGTCAAAAATTGATACAAAACATTTCAGAAAAAACGTACATGTCATTTGAATTTAACATAGACACCTTCAAAGAAGTGGTTGATGCAGTGTATTGCCATACTTGTTATAAAAGCCAATTCATGAAGTTAACAATATATCAGCAATTATTTTTTTTTTAGTTTTTGAACACTGTTGAAAAATATAGTATAGTACTGCCATATATATCGAGACCATGAGTTCCCAAATGGCGTAATAGAATTGCATCAAAAAGCCATTTCTTTATTTTCTATTTTGAAAGATATTTATAACTTATTAGTTCACAGTAAGTGATTCAAATGACAAAAAAATTGTATTTTGAACACCTCAGAGAACAAACACACACTTATAAATAAAACGTTTTATAAAGGAAACATAGTCTTGAAAAATGTCAGATGTTTTTAAAATGCACTAAAAAATATTGACGTTATGAAGAAAGGAAACAAAAAATTCAAATACCTGCCAATATCATAAAGGACAGTTCACTTATGGCACAAAATCAGCCTAATATATTAACTTTATCGCAAAACATCGAAAAGGTCAAAACTTGGTTCGTTCACGGTCTATTTCAAAACCAAGTATGTTAGATAAATCAGTTTTTTTCATAAAAGAAAATTATATTCACCATAGTATGTACATTTTGGACATGTTGCCTATTGTGATAATTTTGTTCAGTTTTCAAACTTAAAAGTTTTAGGAAAAACTTGGCCGCCACCTACGATTCAAAATGTTTTGTAACCAAAAGATTCAAATTTTGATATAGCAGTCAATAATTTTAGAACTATTTCGATCGTGGATAGCGGCCAAGATTTATTATGACAAAAACAATTAAAATAAAAATAATAAGAACTGAGCAAAAACAATAAGTCTCCAAACTTTGTTTTGGAGACTTAATTATGAATAAAATTTACCAAAATTGACCTACATGTAAAGTACAAATAATGTATATTTCAGTGGTTAAAGCATAATGAACTTTAAAGAAAGTTGTCCAAATATTTTTATATTTTTGTCTTGATAGTATTATTACCATTATGTCTATGTGAAATTCGTCATTTTTTGGTCCAATTTAAAAAACAAAACATCTAACATGCAGAGCCAATGTTAACACTTTCTGAAGTAGCATAGAAATTTTGAGAAAACATTATACATTCAACATCTGTTAACAGACAACCGATGTTGTCAATTTTAAGTTTAGTTTGTTAATTTGAAATATTGTATGAAACAAAACATCGTTAGATAATATGCAACTGCATTTTATTCACTAAGAATGCACTCGCGAATGTAAATCCGGCAATATGTTGCTATTATTATTAGTACGTTAGATGCAGGTGTATTATTTGAAATTCTGTTATTTTCTTTATTAGTTTTAAGTAGTTAAGCCTTAACTATGTGTACATTTTATGTGTTTGTATATATACAAATTATTTTCATATAAGTTCTTGCTCTGTTTTCTGTAATTAACAAAATCTAAGATAATTAGTTTAACTAGTTCGTTTTATTTGATGTAGGGATTTATCATACAACAATTTAACAACTTTACCTGATGATGTTTTTAGAAACAATGAAGCATTGGAAAGAATGTAAGTAGAACATGCATTCGATCATATCAATGTGTTTGTTGATAGGATTGTATTTACCAATTAAAAATATTGTTTTCCTAATCTAATGAATAAGCGTTGTCCATGTTGTCTTGGTCTTTACTGTTTTCAATTTTGAGCATATTCGCTCTCTGAAACAAATTAAATAATAGAAATGGGGCGCATACATTTAATTGTATGTATTCCAACGACATTGTTTGTTCGACAAATTCCAAGTTAATAATACGAAAATTCAGTTTGAAAATGCATCTATATAAAATACTGACATGTTCGTTAAGACAAGATACCTAAAGGATTACATTGCACAGTTGTTTGTGAAAACACTTATGTCATTTTGTTATTAAATTCTTTAAATGAAGATTCATCTCTTCATCTATGAAAAACACAGAAACCTTTAGCAGGATTCATGATTCTCGCATTAAAATGACAAGAAGTATGTCGATTTGCTCTGTCAAATTTCAGTACACAATGCCTTCAATAAAAATCGAAAACCAGATTTCAATCATGACATCAGGACATGTAGTCACACGATGTTGACATGTGTCTCGTGAATTCCTTGATTTACAACGTTTATGTTTATCATGTTCATCTCAGAACGCTTTAACTTCTATTCAGACAAGTTGATGTCAGTCAAATGTAACCTTTTAACTCTCTGTTCAGATTATTCGTAGTTAGTATTTATCAGTACGATTTGAGGAATGTAATATCCTGTCATAGAGCTACTTAAATACTAGTAGTCATTAATATGTAAGTTAACCAGTAAAAAATATCAACTGCAGCATTACATATTCACATATTATATCCCTTATATTTGTAAGAGATTGCAAGGAATGTTTTGACTGTGGCTGTATGTCTGCTTCAGCCTATCAATGGATAACAAAATCGGTGAAACGTGTGTTTTACCAATTCACTTGCCGGGATGGAGTAGCTTTCCATAGCACAGTCGTAAATTGTTCAGGCTAGTTGTTTTCGTTGTGTTATCTTATCATGTTAGCTTTGTTGTTGTAATTGATTACTTTTTATACTGTTTATATTATTAATGTAAAGATATACGGGATCTCTGACTTTTTTAAATATAATTTTGTACAATACTTTGCGATGAATGAGTCCACAAAATGGGGACTACATCACTCTCAATGAATCTTTTTATGAATAAATTTCTTCTTTGTCACTTTTTGTAAAATTAGAATTAGTCCTCATTTCGTTATGATACCAAAATGACCTTAAGCTAGGGTACACATATGTTTTAAATATTCTCTGGAGGAAACAAAAACGGTTTGCTTGGCAACATGATATCTCAACGAATTAACTAATCAATGAGTAAAAAGAAATCTTTTTCAATTTGAAAATGATGGATTTTCAAGATACAAGTTTGATGAAGCGACCGGAATTATTTGTACATCAATCAAGACATTTCTTCAACAGTTTCAAAAGTTTCGAGAGCGGCGGAAGAAGCTAAACTTAACTTGAAGTGTGGCAGTGAAAGTCATGGTTCTCCCGTGAGTATAAACAAACTTTGAAAGATATGTCAATACGATCTAACGTTAGGACAGGGTGTGATGTGTAAACTACATCTCCATACATCATTTGTTTGAAGAGGAATATTATTTAAAACACAAGAACAATTTTCTTAGTAAATGATGAAAAACATTTTGTAGCAGAGAAAAACCCAAGGTTGCATTTCTGTAAATAGTGAGAATGCAATTTCCCATAGGAACTCCTTTTACGGCTAAAACTGTACCTCTTTAACTATGAAGTTTTGAAAAAAATCTTATCCTAGAATTGAAAGTTCATATGCACTACAATTTTTTTTAAAGGTCAAAATATATGCCTGTGTGGCATATTTTCAACGTTTATATGCTCTGAAATTTTCAGAGTTTAAACTAACACTAATTTTCTTAATTACCCCTACCTCGAAGGAAGGGCTACCACACATTTCAATGTAAACAATATGCACATATATTTTTACTGGTAACATTCCAAAGTTATTTCTCTATGAGATGGAACATAGAGAGCATAATTGGGAGCCAGTATGTAATCAAAATTAATGTTCTATGAATATTCTAAATCTCTCCAAAAGAGGCGTGGTTTAAGAAACAGCTGTATTTACAAAGTGCAACCTTTAACATGTTTAAGATATCCGCATTTAGCAAAATCATATCTGATAAAGTTAGAAAATTAGTCGGCTCTAGTTGCAATACAAAATAATACTTGAAAAACAAATTAAGTGTACGTTTTGCAACGGTCATAGGAAGATTACGCTATGAGTGTTGTTTTGGTGTTGTTGTTGTCTTTTTCATGCTTTGTGCACTACTTTTTGTGCATCAATGATGTGTTGAGATGTTATTCTTACTTTACAGGTGATCATTACACCCGTGAAAACAATATAAACAGTGAGCAATAATTCTTCATTTCTGTGCTTGTCGATCGTCTCTTGTCGTCTGTTATAGCTCCAACACTTTATAAATCAATCAATGAAACAATGCACATTGTTATTTATTTTTGCGTTCAAATCAGTGGAGACGGTATAAACACACTACCTTGATTTCAACAGTGTGTTTACATTTACATTTTCATAATACGTTGAATGTATTCAAAGTATAATTTAAAAAGGAAAGCAAATGAAATTGGAAAGGCGTCTGTTTTACATTCAGAGCAACATCCCTTTGCATAACATATACAGTTCTTTAAGTCTTTTACGTTTTCGTAGACATATCACAAAGTATGAACACCATCCAGTAAGTATTTCTCTTTCTTTTATCGTAGATTAAATTGATTTTATTGATTTATTGACGTCCGCCGTTTTGGGTACTCTTTCAAGGCAAAATATTGTTTTTGTTTTCCTTGCCGTTCATAGATAGTGCAATATTTGTATTCATTTACGTGTTATATATTGAAGTATTTGTGTCGTCCATCCATGAATAAAGTGCTGTACTCTATGTTTGTTGGCCATTCATAGTATCCATATCGTATTTTCTTTCGTCCACATATAATGTTATATTTGTAGATTATATTTATGTTTTTTATGTCATGGCAAAACAATTATCTCATCAGGAATACAAGGAATAGGACAGTGAAACTTAAAATCCAAACTGTTACTTAGAAGTGTTTTATTAACAAGTGCAAAAGTAATTCACAAAAAAACATATGAAGAAATAACTTTTCGAAGATGTCTAAGAAGTAACTGTAGATAGATGGCTTTATATGGCAAGTGATATGTTTAGAACTAATGATTGATGAAGTAATATGTGTACTTATCTCCGTGAGCAAGACTAAATTATCGATTAAAGAAGCAGCTTATCAATGGAAAGCTGTACTTTACAATCTATTAAAGTAATAAAACCTAAAAATATAAACATGCGCAACACGAATACTATTCATACCACTACACATGCATATACAATGTATCATTAGACTAATTCAAAAGTAAATCTAAACACATATTGGGAGATATCATGTGACGAAAAGAAGAGGAGCACACTAGGCGACAAAGCATCAAACCTGCGACTGAAACTATACGACACAAAAGGAATTCAGAAAGACTATGGAGGTGCTCTGCATATCAAGAATACGGTTGAGCATATGCGTATTTTTACCACTTGAGGATGACACATTGAGAAAACGACGAAGAATAAGTTTAGAGAAATATAAGATAAGAGAAAGTGTTAATCATATCGTTTTGATACATATATGTAATTCTCTAATTATAACAAATCTGACATATTTTTATAGACGACGGATCACGTTTATCAGTTACAAATATACAAAAAGAGTCTTTCTGTAATTGCGAAGAGTCCATTTCGATGAAATCATCCTCCATCATGTCTACGGATTTAACGACTGAAACAACCCCAGTGATGGAATCAACCATTGAGACAACCCCAGTGGTGGAATTAACCATTGACACAACCCCAGTGGTGGAATTAACCATTGACAAAGTCCAGCATAAGACCAAGACCAATGGCAAGTCACACTAACCATATTTTAAATTTATACATATATGTATAAGTGATTGAAGATGGGAAATCAGTAATGTATCAGCAAAGCAACAACTGAAAAATGTGCATATTTATAAAGAAGAAAACATTGCCATCAGAATATCACTGTAAACAATAAATAACAAATATGTACACTCAACTACACCTTTATTAATAACATGTACGCTTGATACAGTGAATATTTTTTATCATAATAACATATTTATCTTTACCCCCTTTGAAATGCAGCAGTTGCAAAACTCAATCAATAATAGCGTACAATACATTTACCCTGCTTGATTCCCATTGATAAAGTTATATACATGATTTAGTCGTAATGATCATGCATGAAGTATTTGCCACTCAATTTTAAACAAATATCAATAAATTAATGATTAAAAATAAGAAATTCAGAGAAATATCAAATTATACGCATTCAACTTTACTTGCTCTAATTTTAAGAGGTGGTATCGATAAAACTGTATTTAGGTAAAACAAACGAACAATAAAATCGTTTTACGTATTTTATTTATGTACCAAATTTGAAAACTGAAAAACACTTCATTCATACCAATATATACACATGGAAAAAAGTATTGCAGCACCAAATTAAAATTCAAATTAAAAAAACACTCTTTATTTTTTTGTGATATTATTTGTTGAAATAGAACAAGTTAAACATTATTTAAATATCACCTGAATTTAATCAATAAATATCGACTCGATGAGTTCTTATCTGCTTATGCAGCTACTGTACTCGTAAACAGTAAAACAGATGTTTTTATACTCATTGTTTTCAACACTTTAAATAATCAAGTTTACAAAGTTATGTGATTGACACCTTGCAATTGGTTATCCACAACTCATAAATGCAGCAAGATGGCAGATAATCACCTGCATGAGAGAAGCAGGTATGTCGCTGTGACAATTGCACGTATTGTTGGTCATCACCATTTCACTATAAGTCGTTTGGGAATAAAAATCAGGCAACAAACGATGTTAAAGACCTTCCGAGATCAAGAAGACCCCCTATAATATCTGCTATGGAAAATCAAGCAAAATGAACGTTAATCAGAAGAAAACCCATTGCAAACAATACAATTCTTAAAAGAGGGTGATGACCATACGGGAGCCTTTACACAAGAACTGTTCGAGATCGGCTCATCGCTACTGGCTATCGTGCGATAAGACAATTTCGGGGACCTTTGCCTACAAACAGACACACAGTTTCCCGTATCCAATATGGTGCAGAGCTCGCCAAAGGTGGAAATTAGCATTGTAGAGGAAGATCCATTGTTCCAATGGAATTCGGTTTATCTTCCTTTGCCCGATCGTAGCGCCGATTTGAATCATACTGAGCATATATGGGACACTATTGAGCGTAAAGTGCACGAAATGACACTCCAGTTCAAACACGTCATGAAATAAACAACACCCTTTGTCAGGAATGGTTGCTGCTACCTTCGCAACAAATTAGTCGATTTATGGCAGGAATCAGAAGACGTTAAGATGCGGTTATCCGTTTGAATGGAGGCTGGAAGTACTAATACTTTGGCGTTTAACGACCAACCATGATGTGAACAACCATCTAAAGATTAATTTTGAAATGTCTGACATTGTAAAATTCGACTACAGTAAAAGTTGTAAAATGCATTTTTTGGTACAAAAAACACTTAATTTTGTTATAAAAATTTTGGTTGGATAAAACATTTTTTTTCATACATGTTTTGTTCCTTGTAATGCCAATGTTATCATTAACTACTTTTCAATATTATTTTACAAATATTTTATCATATTCCATCCAAAATAAGAGGCTGATTTTTCCAAATTTGAAAAAATCTAGGTGTTGCAATACTATTTTCCATGTGTATAGATAAATCGATTATTGGGATCTAAATAGATTATTGTGTTGAATCCAATTTTGAAATGGAACTTAACTAATTTTTTTTTAAATTTTCATTACAATTAGACTCATCTTACACATATATAGCAGTTATAATCAGTGGAATAGTATCATCAATAACGCTTATAACAGCTTTCGCAGCACTGAGAAAGTACTTAAACACAACTAGTAGAATTAAGCAGGTCAATATCTTATTAACAATAGATAATTCAGCTATTCTGTAATAATTCCATCTTCATACCTTATATATCATGTACTGTATTACGACGCTAGATTAAAACTGACGTGGAAAGGTTACACCCCGACACCGAAATCTTTATTGTTGTGAAGCCTAGGTGATAGAGCGGTCTAGCGCGTCGGACACAGTGCAAGGCGATTTGGTGTCACGACATCTAAATAGTACAAAACAGTATAACAAAAATGTATGAGCTCGATTCCCGGCGAGAGAAGAACAAAAAAATTGCAAAAGCAAATTTACAGATCTAACATGGTTGGGCTGATGTTAAGACGAATTATATATACAGAATGTATTGGCAGCCTTGTAACACCATCACTGCTGGTGATCCGATGGATACAATCCGTTCTAGAGTTGTCACTGGTTCAGATCTAGACTTACCTATAACATAATTATTTCTGTGACTGCATCTTGCATTAATTTGTAGGATTCTTTACAATAGAAAATTCAGCTGATCTGTAACATTTCCTTCTAAAAACCGTGTATACCATGTACTGTATTATGACGCTGGATTAAAATTGACGAGGAAAGGTAACACCCGGCCACCGATAGCTTTATTTTTGTGAAGCCTATAGCTAGGTGGTCGAATAGCCTAGCGCGTCGGATACAGTGCATGGCGATTTGGTGCTACGATATCTCAGTAGTATGAGTTCGAATTCCGGCGAGGGAAGAACACAAAATTTGCGAAAACAAATTTACAGATCTAACATTGTTGGGCTGATGTTCAATCGCATTATGTATATTTTAACCGACAAATATGCGGAACAAAACCAAAAAAAAACAAAACTAAAAGAATTGCTACAAAGCTCTTCGGATTGCACGAGAACAGAACATTAGGAAAAATAACTCCACACAAATCGGTATTACAATATCTTATGAAAGGTTAAGTTTACTAAATAACGTGATTAGAACATGGACAATCATTGTACATCGAATATAATGGTTGATTCCTCCTATTTTCGTTATATCGTATACTACAACATCTATCAACAATATTTTGTTGCAAGACCTTAAATGATTAAATGTTGGTACATGCATGTACATTGTCAAACTTTACTTAAATTTATCATTATGTTTTATGATTATTGTGATTGCAATTAGAGTTCAAATTGTACAATTGTATTCAATAACAAACATTAATAGTTATAGGAAGATGTGGTATGAGTGCCAATGAGACAACTAAGACTGTTTTTTATTATTTAGGCAGACAATACTGACATTGAAACCACAATTGATGATGGTATCGAGTTTATTAGAACAATACACTGTAATGGACAGATGGACCAGATATGCATCAACATTCCACCAAGAAGTCACATGCTTCCTACTTCATTCAGCAATATTTCTTCCGTTCACCATATAATGGTTTTAGAGAGAAATTCAACCAGTTTAGACAATTAAAAGTTGTTATGAAAACGAAAAGACAAGCTTGTGTTTAGTATTGAAAACTGACATTGTAAACAAATTTGTCATGCGTGTGTATGCATATGTATGTGTGTATGTTTGTTTTTATAAAGCAGTGTGATATTTAAAACTTTGAAAAAAAGTTGTCTGCGCAGTTGTTATCTAAAATAAAAAGAAACTAGACAGAGGTTCTCAAGAGCCTGTGTTGCTCACTTCACTCTACTTGGGTTTTTAAAATCAAACTAAAAAAATCATAACAGATACTTGAAAAATGATTGAGGCCAAATTAATTTAATATTGCATTCGATTAAGTGGTTCTCAAAAAAGTTGACATTTGTATTAAATATGTCCCGATAACGCATAAAAAACGTAGGCAGCAGCAGCGAGCTTACAGACGAAGAAAACGTATTGAGCTGTTAAGGATCGCCTACTTTCTATCTTTCAAATGTATTTCTTCTTCAAGAGGTATTTGGCAAGAAACGGGGAGGGGGGGGGGTGTAGAAGGGTATTTTTTTCATTTCTAAGTGTATTTTAACGAACTGAGATACTAGACAAACAAAATACAATTTATCGCACACTTTTTTTAAGTAATGGTTTTAGTAAAGACCAGTGGCAAATATTTCTGTGTACGCCCAGTCGATTCGGGAAGACCTTTTCAAATGAACTTTGATTTCGGCTTGATGATGCTTTGGTTCTTGCAAAGGAAAAAAGCTTCTTAACGTTTTTTATTACAAATAATTATATCAAGTTTAGACAAACATTTCTGTAAAAAACTTTATTAATAATTGTTATGAATATCAATTTTATTCCAAAATCGTTTCTTCCATGGCAACATTCATGTTCTATATATACATAGTTTTGTGTTCACTTAACCCACACAAGGCCTACATTGTATGACTATCGACTGCATGTAGACAAAACATGATTTAAACTACATGTAAACATTGAGTTTTATCAATGGAAAGTAAATTTGCGTTTCGTTTACGTGTGAATTACACTAACACAACACCAAGATTAGGTTAATGTGAACAAGGCCTTAGTCAGCACCTCATAAGAACATTCATGCTATGTTTGGTTTCATTTCATTCAGTAGTTCTCTAAAAGAAGACATTTTTATATATTTCCCATCGAGTCCTATGTTAAAGTTAGTCCCCCGCCGGCGGCCGTCTTGGATGATGGATCGTCTACAAAGATACGTTAAATTTACGTTAGCTCTCAGTGAATCAAATGTTAAACTACATTGCTTTGATGATCATTATACTCATGATCCGACTTTTTTATTTATCAAATTCAATAAAAATCTTTTTGGGAAATATATCAGAATAACAAAATATTTAAACTATAATATTTCGGACTGAATACTAAATTTGTTCAAAATCTTCCAGAAAACCTTGGATTCTATCCACATATGTTACTGAGTTTGGGAGTATATTTTTCTTTATATGTTTTTTTTCCATATAAATAAAGTCGTCTAAATTGTGACCGAAAGGAATACATTTTTTTCCTGTACGCTACATTTTCAGGAAATTAATTTGACGAGCATAACAGATGAACTCTTACCATTACGGAGCAATCATAATTTGATGATCCGACTTTTTTATTTATCAAATTCAATAAAAATCTTTTTGGGAAATATTATCAGAATAACAAAATATTTAAACTGTATTTCAGACTGAATACTAAAGGACAAGGTACACTAAGGGCCGTATTTGGCCCCCTATTTTGTCAAAAAACATTTTCATCTTATAAATGAACTGAACATCATAAAATATCTAAGTATATCTGTTCTCCCACATGCCTAATTTGTCTTCTACTATGGCAGAAACCTGATTTTGGGTTGGCTAAAGTGTGTTGATATCGTCAAAAGATAGAAAAATGTTCATTTGTGGACTGCAATCCTTCTTTTCGAAAGACCTCCGCCATCGTGAGCCACAGTAATAATTAGTGATAAAGATGGCATACAAACGGGGTTTTTCGAATATGAAAGAAATTATTGGCTCAGATTAGCGGAGGTGCACAGCAATTAAAAAAAACTCTCGTCAAAATAGTAGTATCGGATCGAAATCGGAGAAAGAGCTGAAAATATCCGTATTCAGCTGTTACGGCAAGAAACCCCAACTAAAGCAAAAAAACTTCGATAGATGATCAAAGTTTTCATTTGTAGAATTTTGTCATCATTCAGACACGGCCGACACTCGGCTAACCGAGAGATTGGTCGGTTAATCTATATTGAGTATGCGGCTATATCGGCGGTTGGTCTGTTAATCGGGTTGGCTAAAGTCTGTTACAACTGTAATCAGGTGTTATCGAGAAAATCATTGAAAGTTCAGCATGTTTCATTGTATAACTTTCTTCATATATTTTCATCATAAAAAGTATTCATGTCTAACAAAACAGTTCAATGTACTGAATTCAGTGGTGTAATTATTATTTTTCTAGCTTCGATGTACGATCTATAAAATGAAAAGGCGGGTTACTCATCAATAAATTTATACATATTTTACACACATAAAATGTACACAAAATGACACATTGGTTAAATTTACTTGCATTTAATATTTAAAACATCGAAAAAAGAAAGGCATTATGTTTGTTAACCATATTAGTACCATAGTGTGAAAAATCTACACGAAAATCTGTATTTTGGTGACATAAATCAATCTTCATTTAAAACCTGGTCTGTTAATGGGTCGGATGTATAAAACCCGGTCTGTTAATTGGTCTGTTAAGAGTTATGAATGGCAATAAAAATATAATTTTATTGCTATATGGGATGTTATCGGATCAAATGATTAGGCTTACGACAAGCGGCTAAAATATACGAAAACAACACATGAGCAATGAAACACAACATATACGGAAACAACACATGAAATTGAAAATTGATAAAAATGGTTTCAAAAAGTTGAATATTAAAGTAATATTAATTTCATCCAAGAAATATCGCATACATCATGTTGATTCTGTTTAATTGTCATGAATGACACAAATTTGTCATCTACATTGGTAACCAGTATATAAATCAGAGATAATAAAATTAACGGTACCAATTTTCTTGCACTAGATGCGCATTTCGACAATACATGTCTCTTCAGTGATGATCGTGGCCAAAATATTTGAAATCCAAAGCTTATGTATAAGATGAAGAGCTATAATCCAAAAGGTCCAAAAAGTATAGCCAAATCCGTGAAAGGAATCAGAGCTTTGCAGGGGGGAGATACATTCCTTAATTTATAATAATTTCTATCATTTTGTAACAGAAAATTTTAATAACACAAACATCCGTTTTTTCATGCCAGTACCGAAGTACTGGCTACTGGGCTTGTAATACCCTCGGGGACTTATAGTCCACCTGCAGAGGCATCGACTCAGTGGTAGTAATAAGATTAACGATACCAAGATAAACGTCGTAATGTTACTAAACATCAGTAAGTAAAATATATTGGGATGACAAAATATGAAAAATAAAGAAAGAATAATGAGTTAGATAAATAAAATGTAGAAAAAAATGACATAACAATTTAAAGAATACAGAAATAAACAATACCCCCAATCCGGACCGTATACACGAGAATCTTGATGGAAACGCAGAATATAAAATAATATATAAGGACAGTAGAGAGTGATACATTGCCAAAAACGAGAGAAAAATAATACTTGTTTAAGAATACACACATGAAACACCGTTGGCTGTTGAAACAGTAACGGATTGCGATGTACTTATAATGGTGACAAATTCTAAAAGTTTACATGCGGAAAACTATGGTGGCAGGTTAATGCCATTTTGCGTTTTAGCGCTTCAGCATTTTCGCCTTACATATTCTTTATGGCGAAAAAGCGAAATTGCGAAGTCGAAAACGCGATTTCGCCTTTTCGCCCTATAGAATATCAAAGGCGAAATCGCGAAAACGCGAAATTGACTTCACCGGCCACCATAGACAACTGTAGTTCTCCTCTAAATCTGTACTTATGTAGAAAGGAACTAAACGGATTAAAATGAATTGAAACTTAAAATAACCAAATGTAGCTGCATTCGCTCTTTTCCGTTTACTTCTTCAGAGTCATTTGTAAACAACATATGATTAAGTAATAGAAGAAAAGAACCAACTGGATGATGCTGACGAATTAAGGCTTAACGTCCAGTGACAAATATCATGTTCATATGTGAACGAGAACACGTTATATGTACCCTGTGTTGTATTCGAAAGACACTTTCAGTCGGAATTGAGAACGTGCTACTTCGAACAGACACAAAAATTAAGGCTGATTGAAAACGTCAATAAAAATTTCATGCATATTCCAGAGGTCAATCCATATCACGCTACATTGAAGTGACTCACCCTTCAATACAATGCATAGAAAGTCAAAATAAAAATGCTCTTTCTAGGATACTGTGGCACCGTATTGTCATTTTTGTTTACTCAGGAACCGTCTCATTCTTAAATTTTTCAAGGGGAAAATATAAAGGTAGCAAAATTATTGTCGTGGCTAAATAACTCTTAACTGACACAATTTCAATTGTCCAACCCATTAACAGACTTTATTCCCATAATTTTCACTACAACATGGTATTATTCACGTTATTTTACAATTATGAAATATTTACTAATGTCAATTTATTTTTTAGAACCACAGTACTATTTCTTGTCCTTTAAATGATATTTAAATTTGTTTGTTTCGTCTTTTATTAAAAAAAAAAATGCTATGCGTATAAGCATAAATACTACATACTTGCGCGACGCCTTTTAGTTTTACTGAAAACTGCGCAGACTAAGAAATGTTTTTACAAGTGCAAAATGTTCTATGATAGACATCATTTTGTCAGACACTTTTCTTATTTTGATTTGGTTCTTATAACATGCCAAAAATCTGTATATTTAATAGAGTTTAACATTAAATTAAGCGTTTTACTCTTAACAGACGTATAACCAACCCGAATAACAGACCAATCGCCCATATAGCCGCATACTCAATATAAATTAACCGACCAATCTCTCGGTTAGCCGAGTGTCGGCCGTGTCAGATTCAAATTGTATCTTTTTTCTTTATATCAAGGCTGCGTGTGTTTTATCGATTTAAATCAACACCTTACATAGTGAAAACATATGCACTCGGCACACACGATAAACAGGCGTTTGGCAATTGTCCCCTTGGTTGATTCACATCATGAAATAAAGCAAAAAAAGTTCTAAAAATTTTTAATTTTGTTTTTCCTTTTTTGGAATAATGTGTATAAATTCGGGACAAGATACCTTGGGTCGAGTCTGTAATAACATACGACTTTGCAAAAGACCACCGCCGAAAAGAACACGTTAACGTGAATCTTTTTTGTATCGAGTACGCATCGTCTCATTTCAAGGAAACAAATTGAGAGGTAGTCCCGGGGAATTATTTATAAGTAAGATTGTGGTTTATATTGAGACAATTTCGTTTAGTTTAGTTTTTAACAATTTTTACTGCACTTCCATATGTACTAAATTAATAAAAATGGAGGTCAAACCAAACTTCTTCACATCAAAATCATGTTACAAATGTATGCTATCTTGTGACATTTTTTCAAACATTTCCACGTCAATTGTACAATGTAAAATAATGACTTACATTATCAATCTTTATGTCGGAAATTACCTATTAAATCTATTAAACTACCCGTCTCCTTTTTTTAATTGTTGATTATAAAAGGAAAAGAAATGCACATTTGTACATATTAAATAACTGGCGATTCTTTTTACATAATCATGACGAAATCAAAATTGAAAAAAAAACAGAAATAAGATAACGAAACAAAAAACTTCTTAAAACTTAACAAAATTCTAGGCCATTATAAAATTGAGAATGGAAATGGGGAATATGCCAAAGAGACAACAACCCGACCATAGAAAAAAACAACAGCAGAAGGTCACCAACAGGTCTTCAATGTAGCGAGAAATTCCCGCACCCGGAGGCGTCCTTCAGTTGGCCCCTAAACAAATATATGCTAGTTCAGTGATAATGAACGCCATACTAATTTCCAAATTGTACACAAGAAACTAAAATTAAAAATAATACAAGACTAACAAAGGCCAGAGGCTCCTGACTTGGGACAGGCGCAAACAAAAAAATGTATGTTAATTACTCTTGGAAATTTTTGAAAAATATAAATCTAATTAACTTCCTGATCAAAAACAACATATCATGTAACAGGTATTAAATAACAGTAATAACATTTGTCACGAAATTTAAAGTTTGTCACGAAATTTAAAGTTTCTAAAGTATTTATAACACAAACAATATATAGCAGCATATGTCAAAAATTGCTTTCAACGATGACTGTCATCTGCAATATTGTGTGTGCGGCTATATGTTTAACTGTGAGCACCACATTTGTTCATGCAAACTGTAGTCCTAAAATAGGTAAGATTTTAAATACTTTAATTAAATGAATGATAGAAGACACACACTTCTAAAACATAAAACACACTTCTAAAACAAAACAAAAATACAGAAATAAGATAACGAAACAAAAAACTTCTTAAAACCTAACAAAATTCTAGGCCATTATGTTAACATTATAGTTTGTTAATTGCTGTGCGTCACTTAGACGTATTTGTTTGGTATTTATTTTAAATTATTTCATATTTATTGTATGTTTTTACAGAACATGATCTCTTTAAAGACTTGATTGGTATGATGAAGAAAATCAGAGGTTCAGGTAAGAATCATCAGTATGATAACTTACTCAAAAGAGGATTAATTAAAAGGTCTGTAAAATATTTTAATATATCAAATCTTGAAAGATCTTATTTAACGTTACCAAAAGCTACTTATCATACAATTGGTTTTCTTGCCATGAGATCACGATAGATGCTACTAGTGGGACATGGTGAATGATTGTTTAACACCTTCTTAGGTCCGAGACCACAACTATTTCGTAGTGATTTCGTTTAGAACATAAATGAAAATAAAAAAAAATCCCACTTGCGCTTTTTCAGAGAAACTTTAACAGTGTGTTGTACTACGTTTGGGACAAATTATATCAAAATTATAGAAAACCTCATCGCCTCAAACTCAAAATATGGACAATTTTATCTTTAGGGCGTCTTGAAATCTTTTGACATCTTCCGAAGTGCTATTTTTCAACCTTTTTTACCTGGACCAAATCACTACTTTCCTTTAAAATTCTGGACCCAAACTTTTTTACAATGTAATTTCACCCCTCTACTTGCAATTTGAGGCATAAAACATGGAGAAATAAATTTGGAAGGGGTATAAAAATTAATGGCAAGTAACCCACTGTCAACACTAGGGACTATATTTGTGGTATCGGCCCTAATATTCTCTAACCGAAAGCATTATTCTAAGTCCAAGACGACCATGATATGACCAGCACTGTTTATGGAGCTCTTACCGATCAAAACAGTGGGGCAAATTTCTCAATGCATATTTGTATTAATTACTATTGTGGGTATATTGTCAGCAGGGAATACTATATTTACTTCATATGTTTAATCTTTTATTTTAAAATTGTCGAATTTATTGTCTTGTTAATTGATGTTAAAATAAAGTATGTTTTGCCTGAATTCAAATTTATGAACGATTATGTAAATTTTCAGGTTATAACGGCGATATACCGGCTTTTTCAGCATCATTGAGTAAATCGCAGAACTTGGGTTCTAATACAAACGTTTTATTTGATAAAGTGTGGACTAATGTGGGGAATGGATACAGCACTCAAACTGGAGTGTTTACTGTGCCCACTGGTGGACTTTATCAAATCTCTTGTACAGTTGTGGGTGCCTCAGGGAAAACACTTCGTGTTCATCTGTGGAAAAATGAGCAGAAAACTGTAGGCCTGTACCCTAACCTTGCTAACTTCAATTCAGCTACTCTAAACATGGTATTAGATCTGAAGGAAGGCGACCGGGTGTATATCAGACATGGTAATTCTCAATCAGAAATTGTTTACAATGAACCAGGAACAGACTCCAGTATGTTTTCTGGATATCTTATTTCAAAATAAAATGAGTTTATAACTACATATATTTTCTATTTTCTTTGCCCTTATGAGGTAGATATTTACTTATAATAATACAATAGAAAAACCTGATTGACTCAATTTTTTCTGGGTTTTTATTTGTTTGGTTGTGTTATTTTTGTTGTTGTCTTGAGTACATATTAAACATGTGGAACATTTATTCTTTTGTTTCCTGTTTAAAGTAAACCAGATGATAGATTTGATACGTTCAATAAAAAGACGACTTATAAAGTCTTTCCACTTGTGACAATTAAATAATAAGCGGTAAAGTAAACTGTATAAGGCCTCGAAATACCAAAATGAGTAGGTCCAGTAAGACCCCTTTTTGGCCCCAAAATAAAGCAGTTTTACAAAATTGATAAATTGTAAACGACGTTCAGTTATTTATTGGACAGTAAAATGCTTCTGTTACATAAATATGGGCTGTTTTTGACAATACATTGTACATATATCGGGTACTAGCACCATTAAGTCACGCTAAATTAATGAAATTCTAGCATTTTAGTTAAATTTTAGACGGTTTTCGTGTTAAACGAAAGTGGCCGCATTCGTGTTCATCCTTAATATTGAAATGTAAGTTGTATTTGATGTGAACACATAACATATATATAAAGGTTGAAGATGAACACGGATGCGGCCACTTTCATTTTTGACAAAAAAACATCTGAAAAGTGACATTTTTCGGCATATTTTGGTAGATTTTTCATATTCGAGCTTGAATCGGATCGTTTTTAATGACTAAATCAGTTAAAATCTTTCACATAAACTGATTTATTTAAATGAAATAGACACTTAAGTGTTTAAAAAGTGGTCAAAATTTTTCGTCAGATGAACCTGAAATTAGAGGCCAAAATCTGTCCTTACCGAACCTACTCCTTTTGAGACAATCTGCCCGATTGAAGGTATAACACCTCAGTTCAGTCTACATAAATGTTAGCTTTGTTAGTGGTTATAAATAAATATACAAATGTCTAATTAATAATCAAGATTTCCTTTATATTTCATTCGTTATTTTTTTATTCGGCATCTGAAGAATTCACTTAGATTCTGTAGTACCTTCGATGTTGTATCTATTTCTATGGAACGCCGTAGCTGCCTTATGTGTACTTGTTTTTAGATACGCTTATACTTTTCAATATATGCACATAGTTTTTCTTTCTATATATGCACATAGTTTTACTATATATGCACATACTTTTTCTCTATACGCACATACTTGTTCTCTATATGCACATAGTTTACTTTATATGCACATAGTTTTTCTCTATATGCACATCTGTTACTTATTCGTTTTTAATGCGCGGAGTATACGATTGCACTTTGAATTAAATCGTTTTTCAATTGTGTTCATGTCTCTGGTGGTAACAATGTGTTCTTACAGATGAAATGACCCTATACGCGCGATTGCAACCGTTCCAGTGCTCGGTTAATACCCTGTTACTTATTCACTTATAATACGTTTGTTGTACGTTGCACCTTTTAAAAAAAATTCAATTGTGCCCATGTCTCTTGGTGTAACAATGTGTTCTTAGAGATGAAATGACCCTATTAGCGCGCATGTACCCGTTCCAGCGCTCGGTAATTAACCTGTTACCTGTTCGTTACCTATTCACTGATAATGCGTTTGTTGTACGTTGCACCTTTTAGAAAAGGATTTTCAATTGTGTCCGTGTCTTTGATGGTAACAATGTGATTTAAAAAATGAAATTACCCTATTAGCGCGCATGTACCCGTTCCAGCGCTCGGTTAATACCCTGTTACCTATTCACTTATAATACGTTTGTTGTACGTAGAACCTTTTAGAAAAGGATTTTCAATTAAGTTCATATCTCTGGTGGTAATAATGTTTTCTAAGAGATGAAATGACCCTATTAGCGCGCATGCACCAGTTCCAGCGCTCTGTTAATACCATGTTACTTATTCACTTTTAATACGTTTGTTGTACGTTGCCCCTTTTAGAAAAGGATTTTCAATTTTGTCCATGTCTCTTGTGGTAACAATGTGTTCTTAGAGATGAAATTACCCTATTAGCACGCATGTACCCGTTCCAGCGCTCGGTAAATAACCTGTTACCTGTTATATAAAATTAAAGTATTTACATGTTTCTGCTTTTGCACATATTTTCCTTGGAGAACCCTGACAAATATGGTTGAAAATCAAATATGATGAATAAAAGATAAAAATTTGCTCTTCTTAATGAACATTTATCATTGTCATAGAAAATTGTAGATTAAAGCAATGTCCCTATTTTTTGGTGGCAGCTTCGTGACAAGTACATCTTTCTCTTAAATGTTAAATTTACTATTCTAATAAATTCAAACTCTGAATGTTTACACTGCCATTACACATGGAATATTTAAACAAAATCATCCAAAACGTACAAACAAAAATAAGTCTGAACATACTACACTACACATAAAAAGTATTGCAAACGTATTATAAGCGAATAAGTAACGAATAGGTAACAGGGTATTAACCGAGCGCTGGAACGGGTACATACGCGCTAATAGGGTCATTCAATCTCTAAGATCACATTGTTACCACCAGAGACATGAACACAATTGAAAATCCTTTTCTGAAAGGTGCAACGTACAACAAACGTATTATAAGTGAATAGGTAACGAATAGATAACAGGGTGTCAACCGAGCGCTGGAACGGGTACATGCGCGCTAATAGGGTCATTTCATCTCTAAGAACACATTGTTACACCAAGAGACATGGGCACAATTGATTTTTTTAAAAGGTGCAACGTACAACAAACGTATTATAAGTGAATAAGTAACAGGGTATTAACCGAGCACTGGAACGGTTGCAATCGCGCTTATAGGGTCATTTCATCTGTAAGAACACAGTGTTACCACCAGAGACATGAACACAATTGAAAAACGATTTAATTCAAAGTGCAACCGTATACTCCGCGCATTAAAAACGAATAAGTAACAGATGTGCATATAGAGAAAAACTATGTGCATATAAAGTAAACTATGTGCATATAGAGAACAAGTATGTGCGTATAGAGAAAAAGTATGTGCATATATAGAAAAACTATGTGCATATAAAGCAAACTATGTGCATATAAAGTAAACTATGTGCATATAGAGAAAAAGTATGTGCATATAGAGAAAAAGTATGTGCATATATAGAAAAACTATGTGCATATATTGAAAAGTATAAGCGTATCTAAAAGCAAGTACACATAAGGCAGCTACGGCGTTGCATATATTTCATTCATTTTTTATGTTTGGCATTTGGCTTCAAAAAAGTCGCAGTAATTCTTATAAAACATACAGATAAGATATTTAATGGTGCAATGTATGATACAAATACGAAGGGATGCAGGGGCAGGAGAAAGGGGGAAGAATTCCAATCATATGTTTCGTCCAAATTAATTGATCGTCTAAAAAAGGGGGATTCCAACCACTAAACCTCCCTCCCCAAGAATTAGATATGCCACTTGGTGGACACGATTTTTGAATCGAAGCATGAGAATGAGTGGGAGGTAGGTTTGAGAAAATAGAGAGTCGGACGGGAACCAGGTGACGAGGGTAGTGAACAAAGGATAATTTATGCCTCATCCCCCCCCCCCCCCAAAAAAAAGGCATGGAAGGGAAGTGGGAGTCATCCCATGTTCATCCCCTTAATTACAGGGGTCACTGTATTAATTGAACAGTTCTTTTTTTAGATTTCCTGCAACCTTTACCTCGGTTAGACCAACAGTTTCGTTGAAAAGTAGCACTTTATAACTCTTAACTAAACATCAGACAAACTTTAAAAAAAATAATGACTCAAGATTACACACGTTTTCAGGAGGAAGGCGAAATGCTATTTATTCTCCCAAATACAAACTTGAGTAGTTATTCATTTATCTAAAACAATTTTTTTGACAGCCGGGTATCTCTTATAAGATGGGTTTGCAGTCTCTATAATAATGAAACAATTAATATACATAAAGATACAATGAAATAAAATAAAACAGAACGTCAAATACAGCATTTTGTTCTCATATGATTTATCATATTGAAGTTAAAGCTTATATCGACACTCAGCTTTCTTACTATTATCTACTTTTTTTAATTTTTTTTAATTCAAAATTATGTCAAGAAAAACCAGTAAATCTTTTATAAAATTTCGATAGGAATAGGTATTTGTGTAAGGGTGACACATAAATAGAACGAAATATGAATTGATTTAAAGCTTCTAGTTAATCATAAGTCTAAGGTTAACTGCACCAACAGGCCAAGGTGGGTAAGGTTAAGGAAATTGAAATCCAAAGTTGGGACAGGGTGACACCAACGCCTCCCAACTTTAATTCATAAAAAAAGTCCCTACGGAAAAGCTTTTGTCCACACTAGGTACAATTGACAGGCAGTTATCTAAGTTTGTCTGGACCCAAAAACCCAGTTGGGTAAAGTTACGATTTTTTTTAATTGAAGCATAAACTTGGGGTAGAGTGACCCAACCACCTCCAAAATTTAATTCATTATAAAAGTCCCTACGGCAAAGTTTATGTCCACACAAGAAACACATGATAGGCAATTGCCTTATGTTGCCTGGACCCAGGTGGGTAGAATTAGCGATTTTGTTTTATGGAAATCCAAAGGGGTAGGGTGACCCCATTACCTCCAAACTTCAAATCATAAAAAAACCTATTGCAAAGCTTTTGTCCACACTAGGTACAAATGATAGGTAAATGCCTTTTAAAGGTTGCCGGGACCCAAAGAACTAGGTGGGTAAAGTTACGATTTTTTTTTTGTCCAAAGTTTGGGTAGGGTGACCAAAACATCCCTCTTCTTTTTAAATATCTCACAAAATTCTGCTATTTCGTTAAGTCTGACCTCCATTTCAGCTGAACTAATATACATTTTTGTTTATAAACCTCCGGCTGTGGCATTTTTACGTTGTGTTGATGGCTCGTTGGTGGCCTTGTGATGTGTTGTCGGGTTGTTGTCATATTAACACATTCCACGTGTTCATTTGAAACGTTATTTATGACGTCACTTTTTTTTTAATATCGTTCTTATGCACAGGCATACATTATCATAATGAAAGATTTGAAACAATTAACATACTAAAAAGACCTACATCTTTATCTATTTAAATACAAAGACCTTTTATGTGATTAATGTTTGTTTTTCGATCGTTTCATCAAGCTTATATTTTTTTTATTCTATTCAACATTTTTGTCGTGCGAAACAGATACAAATCATTTGAATGAAAATTGAACCTACATTATTTTAACGTTACAGTTTTGACAAATTCACAACGGCACAGCTTTAATTCACATTAAATACACGTGATAGGCAACTGATAGGCAAGTGATAGGCAACTGGTTAAGATGGCTTGGACCTATAGACCCATGTGGGAAAGGTTAAGGATTTTTTTTTTGATTGAGGTGCAAAGTTCGGGTAGGTACGTTACCCTAAACCCCCCTTCTTAAATTCATAAAAATCCACTTAGGAAAAGCTTTTGTCCACACTAAGTACAATTAATAGTCAATTGGTTAAGGAGACCTTGACCCAGGGACTCAGGTGGATCAAGTGACGGAATATTTTTGATTGAGGTTTAAAGTTGAGATAGGGTGACCCTAACATCCCCCTTCTATAATTTATCAAAAATTCCCCACGGGACGTATTATGGTATACCATAATAGATTGACCATCTGTCTGTTCGTCGTCAACATGTCGGACATTAACTCAAAAATACTTAACCAATACGCATGAAACTTTGGTGATTTGTAAGTTTATAAATATCATTTGACGTGAGCTCCCTTTCGTTTTTTTCTCTCACTTTTATGACAAAAACTATACATAGATGCATGATTTTTTTTATTAGTTGTTAGTGGCTTTGAACTAGTTGTCAGATAACTGCGAGTACTCTCAGATCTGTTCATTGTGTCTTTTGGTGTCGGGATGCATAAGTACCCGGCCACGTCCACTTGTATTTTTGTCCATCTGATGAGTTGTAAGCCTTTTTCAACTAATTTTTATAGTTCGTTCTTATGTTGTGCTGTTATACCACTGTCCCAGGTTAGGGGAAGGGTTGGGATCCCGCTAACATGTTTAACCCCGCCACATTATTTATGTATGTGCCTGTCCCAAGTCAGGAGCCTGTAATTCAGTGGTTGTCGTTTGTTTATGTGTTACATATTTGTTTTTCGTTCATTTTTTACATAAATAAGGCCGTTAGTTTTCTCGTTTGAATTGTTTTACATTATCTTATCGGGGCCTATTATAGCTGAATATGCGGTATGGGCTTTGCTCATTGTTGAAGGCCGTACGGTGACCTATAGTTGTTAATGTCTGTGTCATTTTGGTCTTTTGTGGATAGTTGTTTCATTGGCAATCATACCACATCTTCTTTTTTTTTATATATAATTCGTATATTATTGTTACTTAGAACAATGATAAGTATTCATAGAAACAATTGCGAAAATCTTTAACTAGCGATAAAATGAAGATCCTTAAAAAGTAAAAAAAAAAAAATAAGTGGACAAACCCAAATAAAGTTTACAACTCAAAGGAACATAAATAGAACTACATGTATATACAAATGGTTTTACGCTAGTATTTTTTGGGCCCTTGATAGCTTGTTGTTCGGTGTGAGCCAATGCTCCATTTTAAAGGCCGTACATTGACCTATAATGGTTTACTTTTATATATACTTGTTATTTGGATGAAGAGTTGTCTTATTGGAACTCGCACCACCTCTTCCTATATATAAATACCAAATCTTTGCAGGTCATTGGACACCCTGAGTGGACACCATCTCGCATATAAGAATCAAATCATGCAGAACGTCACCTTATGTGATTATCCTCTTATTTGAGTTTTTGCTGCTATCCAAAATCAAAATTGTGGAACAGATTTTATCGGAACCATTCGGAAATATTTGCAATCTTTTTCTTCTTCAAGTAAATCTCTCCGGGTTTGGAGCACTATCAGCTAGCTGTGCTCCATGAACGGATCGGTTTTTCAAATATGAATATATTCAAAAAGAGGTTATACCAAAGTTAGATTTTAAATTAGTGTCTCTTCTATGGCGTTTTGAACATTGAATAAAATACACTGCTATTTAAGTTTTTGGTGAAGTATATTGCTGTCACGGTGCACCACAGTAACGTTAAACAGAGAACCCTTTAAGAAGAAACTAAAGACCTCTTTATGTCAGGAAACACTATCAAATCTATGAACGGTAGGCGATGATTTAAATTATGTCTCCTCCATGACAGTCTTGAACATGAATTGAAAGACACTGCTATTTTAGTGTTTGGTACAGTTTTGCTGTCACTGCATGTGCACCTCGTGTACAGTTGAACATAGAACCCTATAGGAGAAAACCAGAAACCTATTTATGTCAGAAAAAACTATCAAGCATCCAAACATACTATCTACACTTATTTGTGTCCACACTTGTTTATATACAATTGTTGAACGAAAAACGACAACAACTGAATTTCAGGCTCTTGACTGATCTTGACTTGGGACAGGCACATACCGAGGCACATTCAAACATAAAAGCAAGTTGTATTAAATTATTACTACAACTAAACAGTTATAATTAGGTTCATCTATACGCTTTTTGTTTTCTTATTTGTAAGAAAACGTGACAGTAAAAATTCAAAGGCAATGCAGGTCAATGATCATCATTCTATTTATACATTTATTCTGTAACGTGTAAAAATAATCTTATTACTGTAAACATGGTAAACTAATCATTAAAGTATACCATGACCCCAAAGTACTTCAAAATACTGATGCAGCAGGAAATGAGATAGGAAATCCCAAGTGAAAAGTGATGACAGAATCAAGTTTAGACTTGTAATCTTTATTTTTAATGGTTATGGAATTCCAACAAGAGAGATGGTATAAATTGAAGGGAATTTCGGTAGTTTTTATTCTGGTAATACGAACTTCAGAGACGAACAAGGTAAGAATTATAACATATTTAAAGTATATATAACAAGTATACAATAATCTAAATGAAAGGATATTAAAGCAAATGTAAAAATTGTTCAAATATTCAATGTTAGAATTCTCTTATTTTCATTTTATTTTATTTTATTAAAGCAAAAAGGAGTTGTACCAAAACAAAGTGCCGCCTCATTATATAAATAATATAATCGTATGAGAAAGATCCATATATAATTTTTATATCCTCAGTGGAAGAGGGGGAAAAGGGGGGGGGGGGGGGGGGGGGGGGGGGCTTCAATACTTAATTGATAGGGATGCAATCATTTTTAATTTCATATAATTTAGATTTTGGTAATCTATACCTTTCTTATATTGCGTCCACAAAAATGTCACCTTTTCCCATATTTCTTTGTTTTTGTGTTGTGTAATGTAAGTGTGGAATACAAAATTATTAAAAGAAATCAAAATAGTTGATACTATAAACACAACGGGAAACACCAACAAAGATGACAGACGAAGACGTTATAGGAACTTTATTAACCTTAACATATATTACTGATAGTTTTCCCGACCTATTCACAAATTTTAAAGCTTTAAAAAGTGACTTATGTGGCATGTCTTGGCTATCATCTTGTACATAGGAAGTGGCTCCCGAGGTTATACCTACCGTATGTTTAGTTCAATAAAATAATTCATTACATATTTTTTTTTATATTTCAAATCATACTAACACAGTGAAACACATGCTACCGGACGAATATGTTAAAAATTATTTGAAAGTAAAGAATATTTCTTCGCCATGAAAAGCTCTGATTCCTAGAACGATTTTCGCTATATTATTCACCTTATCATATATTTTTGATAGTTTTCCAGACCTATTCACAAATTTCCACGCTTTAAAAAGTGACCTTTTCCATCGGCATTTTAGCTATGACTTCGTAAATAGCGGACGAATTTGTGGTTACAAAATTTTACAAATGATTTGAAATTAAGGAATGTATCTCTCACATGCAATGAATGATTCCTCGACCGATTTTCGCTATATTTTTGTCCAATTTGATTTATAAGCTCGTCGTTTGTTTTAAAACGCTTGGAATTTTCAATTATTTTCGGCTCGATCGTCACTGGCGAGACATTTATTGTTGAAATGCACATCTTGTGCAGAAAATTGGTACCGTTTATGTTATTCATAAAACATTCAAGCAAAATATAACATTTTGGCAGTTTTCAAACCACAAGTAAATTACCCGAAGCGAAACAAGGCAGCAGCTTCTTTGTAGTAAACTAAAAATGTTCATTTTAAACAACATTTGTTTTTTTCGGGATACATGTAGTATATACTTATTTAAAATCATGTGACCAGCATTATTTGAGAAAATGTAAAAAGCGATTTCAAGCACATTGTACATGTATACTCAATACGTATTGCTGCTCATTGTTGAAAGACATTTTAATTTCTGTGTCATTTTGGTCTCTTGTGGATTTGCAATCATAACGCATCTTCTTTTTTTTTTTTTTTTTTTTTATATTTACATGAATATCTTTATTTCAGTCGAATATATTACCTTTATTTGAAACTTCGTAAGCGACAATCAAAATGAAACTTACACTGATAGCCTGTATTGTGCTGATTGGAATGGTTTTGGCTGATGATTTAGTACCAAGCCTCATAGTGCAGTCAGTAAAGGTAGGCAAATATCTGTCTTGGTTATGAGTATTATCAAAGTCATTTGCTCTTTGTGTTGTTATGATGTATATACAAAATATTATTCTTTTAAACAGGTCTAGATAGAATAGCAAAATGAATAGGTAATAGTTGAGAAAAATCTTTTACATTTTTAGCGCAGATTTTGTAAACAGTAAATACGAAAATGTAACATAAACCTCATAAGAAAATTAATACGCACAAGATCATGATCGTGTAAATATTGAAATATTCTTTATTTTTTAAAACCGGATATTAATTTCAACTATGTTTTTTTATTCCATTAGAATATGTGTTGCAATTTAAATGCTGTCATTTGTTTTCTTTTCTTTCTAAAATGTAATTGATTAATATGTAACTGGTAGCACGGTGCTGGTAGTGACAATGTGTTCTGTAGCGCATTGCTTATCAATGAATGTGTTCTCCTTTGATGTTTAAATAGCTTTCGTAAGCTCCTAGTATGATAGGAATTTGCTCTCATCCTCAAAGAAAATTTTTGACATATTTCAAATATAGTCCGATGAACGGAGAACCTATTGCCTTTTATTGTAGCGATTTAAACACGGTTTATCACATATTTGTTACGAATACGTCAGTTATTGCATAATATGTAATAACCTCAAAACTGCCCAGGGCAAAAAAAGAGGTTATTGGTTATTGTGCCCTGGTTCCAGGTGACGGAACGTCATTGCATCCTTAACGACACTTTTGTGATCAAATGTTTAAGATTTTCCTGTTACGTTTCATTAAATTGTTATAATTGATTTTTTCCCTCTTTCTGCAGAACTTAAATATATGATAGATTTATTACATCATGTCTTTTCCATATGTCCTTGTATCATCCTTCGACCCATATTAGCCCTCGGCTAAAGCCTCGAGGCCCATATGGGAGTCTCGGGACATGTTATAATCTATACTTACTTCTTATAATCTTAAGCAAATGTATACGAAAAGCGAAAGGTACCAAAGGAAATTTCAAGCTCTTAATAGAAAATAAACTGACAACATCATAGCTAAAAAAGAAAAAGACCAACAGAAAAAATAGTACACAAACACAACGTAGAAAACTAAAGACTGATTAACTTGAACCACACCAAAATACTGAGGGTGAACTCAGATGTTCCGAATGTTAAAATTATATATAACAATCAATTTTAGATGATGCATCAGAATCGCAGTAAAAGGTCTTTAAAACCAAGCATGGAGGATTCGGTAAGGATGGCATTTAGCATGACAGACAAAAACCACGATGGGCATATTACAGTGGATGAATTGATACAATTTGTAAAGAAAACCACTGGGTTATCTATTGATCAGACAACAAGACGAGGCTTCAATATGGTGTTTGGGAATCCCACATATGACCTTAATGAAAATGGTACTATTGAATTAAATGGTATGTATGCATTTTTACTGACGAGTTTTAAGTGGCTTCCAGGCTTAGCAATATATATTTGGTTTATTGTTTTATGGATGGTTTAAAACATATAATTGCATTAAACTAAATAGCATATTTCATATTACGCATGAATTCAAATTTAAACAATGGTATAATTTTGGCTGATTTTTGTATGACTTAAAGTGATATTCAAATGTCTTTAACGCCAAGCTATCATTTTCCAGTTATGTACAATTATACGTGCATAATATTATCTTGTGTGTTTTATGAAATTACTTTTTGTCTTCTTCAGAATATGCTGGACTTATGAGAATGGGAATGGGAATGGGAAAATAGAACGATAAAATGTATCAACATGTGAAGACTGAAACTGTACAACTTCAATAATAACCAAACTGATAATTACATTGTCTTAAAATCTTTAAAGAATTTCTCCTTCTGTAACTTCATATTAATAAAAGATTCCTATGTATAAAAAAATCTTAGTTACATTATTATATAAAGGTATGCTTGCTAATGAGACATTTTTTTCACGAGACTAAATGACAAACAAGTTCACAACTATAGATTGCCTTAAATTAATTTTCATAGACTTTTTATATTACCGCAAAAATATACGGCCGTATAAAAGTATGGCGATGTCCATGTGGTCGTCATCGTGCTACGACATTTGGTTTCCTTATGCCAGACAACAGCTTGAGTATGAATTTAGTGGTTGGATATCTTTTTAGTCCCCTACAGACGAAGTTGAATAAGACTTAAGGTTTGCATTCCGTTCGTTCGTCCGTCTGTGTCTGTCTATCTGTCAGTCCAGCTAATCAGTTCTCCGCATCTGTTTTCTTCGTGCTTTAAGATATTGATTTGATATGTGGTACATAGTTTTATCCTGACAAGTTGCAGATTAAGTTAAAATCTTGTTCCGGTCTGATGATTTTGTTCAGAGTTATCATGGTCCTTGAAATTTACTCAAATAATCAGTTTCCACACTTTTTACTCATCATGCTTAAATATATTGATTAGATGATTGGTATGTAGTCATATCATTACATTAGTTGCAGATCAAGTTTAAATTTTATTCCGGTCTTAACATTTTGTCTAAAGTAATGGTCCTTTGACTAAGAATAATCAGTTTTCCTCACCTTTTTTCGTCATAGTTTTTAATTTAGACTTGTTTATATAGTTTGGGCTTGTATTATGTTTGCTTTTGGGTTATACATTATATGATTCTTTCATCCTATTTCGACTTTTTCTCCTTCCTAAGTTGAGTAAAAATTCAAGAGTCCATCCTAAGTTGAGGTTAATGATATGGCTTTCCAAATCCCGTTTATATTACTAACATCACTAAAGTACATTAAGTGTCGTAATTCGGTTATTGTTTACAAATGTTTGCACCATATTTTTGTGTTTTCACAATTTTTTCTACAAGTTTTTTGTTATCTGTTTGTTAATACACAAAGATAATAAGATCCATTTTTTTACATCTGGTGTTCCGTTTATTTGGCAATAGCCAATGGCAGTCGGCTCGCCTACTAGTCAAATACGTTTTGTTAAAATTTACCCTTTCAATTTGGTTTAGAAAATGTACTTTGTGCTGTATTTAGACCCCTCTACCAAGAATTTGTTGTGTATGCACACGCAGTTTTTATCCAACGCAATCAGAGATTTGACTTGTTTTTTTTTCAATTTAGACTTGTTCATTTGATAATTGGTATACAGTTTTTGGGATACGATTGCTTTCAAGCAATCTGTAGACTTATACCGGTGGCTCAGAGCATTGCCCTCACGTCAATCGTTTTATTCTAAACATTAAGGAACATATCAGATTCTTATGATTGTCTTGCTTTAAAAGGTAAAAACAAACAAAGGGATTGAACTTTAACAACTTTCCTATAACGTTCTTTTCATAATCTTCATGTTTGATAATTCCCTTGACTTATATGTGTGTTTTTAACAACACGGAAAATCGGAAAATCAGAATTAAGCAGTATTTATATTTAGTGCTTTTATAAATTTAGAAACACGTCAGAGGGAATTCCCAGTTTTGATAAAATGCGAGAGTTCTCTGAAATCCGATAAATCTATTTCTGTCATATAAGAACTGAAGTGGAGTTTTTCTTATATTTTACCGTTATGAAACTGATATTTGAGATTTTACTTTCATAAAGAAATAGAGAAACATCTAGGTCGTTTAATAAACATTTAATGTACGTTCTTGCTCCAGGGTTTGTTTAGGAAATTATGCGCATGTGTATAGTTTTCATGACTTCAAGGGGTTTTCGATTGAATGGTTGCTCTTGATTCCCCACTCAATTAATTAATTTTTATACGACCTCAAAATTTGAAAAAATTTTCGTCGTATATTGCTATCACGTTGGCGTCGTCGTCTGCGTCGTCGTCGTCGTCGTCGTCCGAATACTTTTAGTTTTCGCACTCTAACTTTAGTAAAAGTGAATAGAAATCTATGAAATTTTAACACAACGTTTAAGACCACAAAAGGAAGGTTGGGATTGATTTTGGGAGTTTTGGTCCCAACATTTTAGGAATTAGGGGCCAAAAAGGGCCCAAATAAGCATTATTCTTGGTTTTCGCACAATAACTTTAGTTAGGTAAGTAGAAATCAATGAAATTTAAACACAATGTTTATGACTACAAAAGGAAGGTTGGTATTGATTTTGGGAGTTTAGGTCCCAACAGTTTAGGAATTAGGGGCCAAAAAGGGACCCAAATAAGCATTTTTCTTGGTTTTGCACCATAACTTTAGTATAAGTAAATAGAAATCTATGAAATTTAAACACAAGGTTTATGACCATAAAAGGAAGGTTGGTATAGATTTTGGGAGTTTTGGTCCCAACAGTTTACATGTAGGAATAAAGAACCCAAAGGGTCCAAAATTAAACTTTGTTTGATTTCATCAAAAATTGAATAATTGGGGTTCTTTGATATGCCGAATCTAACTGTGTATGTAGATTATTAATTTTTGGTCCCGTTTTCAAATTGGTCTACATTAAGGTCCAAAGGGTCCAAAATTAAACTTAGTTTGATTTTAACAAAAATTGAATCCTTGGGGTTCTTTGATATGCTGAATCTAAAAATGTACTTAGATTTTATATTATTGGCCCAGTTTTCAAGTTGGTCCAAATCGGGGTACAAAATTAAACTTTGTTTGATTTCATCAAAAATTGAATAATTGAGGTTCTTTGATATGCCAAATCTAACTGTGTATGTAGATTCTTAATTTTTGGTCCTGTTTTAAAATTGGTCTACATTAAAGTCCAAAGGGTCCAAAATTAAACTAAGTTTGATTTTAACAAAAATTGAATTCTTGGGCCTCTTTGATATGCTGAATCTAAACATGTACTTAGATTTTTGATTAGGGGCCCAGTTTTCAAGTTGGTCCAAATCAGGATCCAAAATTATTATATTAAGTATTGTGCAATAGCAAGAAATTTTCAATTGCACAGTATTCAGCAATAGCAAGCAATCTTCAATTGCACAGTATTGTGCAATAGCAAGAAATCTTCAATTGCACAGTATTGTGCAATAGCAAATATTTTCAATTGCACAGTATTGCACAATAGCAAGAAATATCTAATTGCACAATATTGTGCAATAGCAAGAAATTCCAATTGGATTTCAATTGGAGTTATCTTTCTTTGTCCAGAATAGTAGTTGAATCAACTTAAATCATTGTGAAATACAATATACAATGTATATTCACTTTTACTACCAACTGATAGATTAAAACAATCTTTACCATTCAGTGATAACAAGCACTTTTTTACATTTTAATATTTTATGATGTATTTAAATGAGTAGTTATTGTTGCAAATTTCATTAGAAATTTGAATTGAGATCAGTTTTGAAATAAGGGAAAGGGGGATGTGAAAAAAAAATTGGGGGGTCAATTTTTTTCATTTCAGATTTCATAAATAAAAAGAAAATTTCTTCAAACATTTTTTTGAGAGGATTAATATTCAACAGCATAGTGAATTGCTCAAAGGCAAAAAAATTTTTTTAAGTTCATTAGACCACATTCATTCTGTGTCAGAAAGCTATGCTGTGTCAACTATTTAATCACAATCCAAATTTAGAGCTGAATCCAGCTTGAATGGTGTGTCCATACTTGCCCCAACCGTTCAGGGTTCAACCTCTGCGGTCGTATAAAGCTGCGCCCTGCGGAGCATCTGGTTAACTCATGGGATCTTTTCTATGTATGTCTGCTATTGAAGGTTATTGTTGTTGCATAACTTTAAATCATATGCATCATTTAAATTAAAATGAATATAGTCCACATCGTAGAACACCCATTCAGGCGAAATGGAGTCTTCCATATTATCGTTTCGAGTTGTCTCCCTTCCAGAAGTAACTTCCGTGAATTCTGAATCAAAACAACACGTCGAGTATTAGCTCTTTCTGTCAATAAAGTGTATTATATTAAAAACGATCGCAATTTTAAACCGATAAATGTGTACGGAAAGGAGTCATGATCACTGACCCAAAGGAAATTAAATATTTAAAGAGTTAGGAATGGGGTTCCTCCTAGAATTAACGTAGGAAAATAGGTGATAAGATACGAAGTGAAATACTTTCTCTCACTCTGAGTCTCAGTGACTGCTGTGGAAAGTAAACTTGGAATTGATAGTAAAAAAATAAAACACAATAGGCCTAATTACATTGTTCATACACTTTTATCCGGGATTGGCTATTTTGTAACTATTTTTCATGTGCAGTTGAATTAGTTTTGAAAATAATATTATCCAGCTTACATCCATTGGAAGACCCACTATCAACGTACATTTGGCAATCGTATCTCTCAGAGCAATCTGCTCTTTGATTCATGACAAGTTACAGATCAAATTGGAATTTTGTTCCAGTGTAATCATACGCACATAGAAAGGAAAGTAAGGAATGTGTCGAGGTTACAACAACCCGACCATAGAGCAGAAAATAGCCGAAGGCCACCAATGCAAGAAACTCCCGACAGAATCTGACTTGCCACCTTAATTAGGACTCTGCAGCTCATCTAAAACGACCTACATGTACATGTACGACTTAAACAAATAAAAAATCATAAATTTGCTTAAAATTGAGGCGAATGAGTTACAAAAAAACTTTTAACGAGACCTGAACTATTTGCTTTCCTGTTGTACATGCAATTGTTTGTGTATATCTTTTTTGTCCTTCGACTACGTTCAAGCTTCTCGGGTTCCGTTTTAATAATTTAAATTCTTGAGAACGGAGTAAATCTCAAACGTTTTTACCCCGTCCTTCCCAAACTGCATTATGAAAGTGGCACGCTTTCCTAGATATTAAGATAAGCTTGGGATATAAGAACGGTACCCCATCATATATATAAAGTGTCATCTATATGTGTGCAGTGCCGTGTACTGTCTCTGCCTTTCGTGAATTTATAAGTAGTGCCAAGAATAATAAGAACCAAGAGAAAAATGGATGAAAAAGTCCAAAGGAAAATAGATCGATAATACGGAATGCAAATTAGAATATCACCGTGCACATTAGAAAAAAAAAAGAATTCTGTTTTAAATCTAGACACCATAGTAATATTTGACGGTTCTATTTTATTTTCTTCTAGTTAATTGATTGATTCATTTAAACTTTTGTCTATAGGCAGCTTCATGTCATAGCTGGGTATATATCTCTATACTATGTAAATAAAATATTATCTGTGCAGTGATAGTGGACATGTTAAAATGTGCTGGTTTGAAAAGCAGAGGACCATAGGATGGTTGTAAAATAAAGGTGTTAAAACTTTGGAGTAATTTAATTATACACAGAACTAAATTTTCAAAGTCAAGTCGGACCGTCAATAATTGTCTGAGTGTGTGGATCTGTTATCGGGTGGAGCCGCATCTGAAAGGGATTTTCGGGGTTTGCTAAATTTCGGAAAGAGAATTTCGGAAAGAGAATCTCACTTCGTACCCACATAAGTGAGAATATCTCAACTTAAAAAAGAAACATAATACACAGGGTTTGCAAAGTATTAATACTCAGGTGGGAAAACCCCGGGAATTCCCGGGCGGGAAAACCCCGGGAATTCCCGGGCTTGGCAATACTCCCTGAAATGGTTAATACTGGGCAATAGTGTGGCAATATATTTTGTAAAGCTTATTCTTATAAAAATATAGTTAAGACTTGTTGTAGCTTAATAGTAGTATAGCTAAATATACACATTGATACAGATAACCACTGAGAGTCATGTTTAGAGGATTGAAAACACATATCAATACAGTTCCATTCCTTCTTTTTCTGATTAATACGTAGATTTCTCGGAAACAATACAGTCATACCATTAAAATCTATTAAAAGACGTGGGCGTGGTGGTAGGGGTTGATGTAGAGGCAAAGGGAACTAAGTTTCGAATCCTGATCAAGCAGAGATGTCGGACCGACCAATCCAACCTAAATAACAACCTATTGCTGGTCCATAAAGCTCAAATGACGATATTTTAGTGAACGATAGCAGAGATGACACAGATGTGTCAATAGATATAGAAAGATGTGGTATGAGTTTCAATGTGACAACTCTCCATCCAAGTAACAATTTATAAAAGTAAACCATTATAGGCCAAGGTAAGGGCTTCAACACGGAGCCTAGGCTCACACCGAACAGCAAGTTATAAAGGGCCTACAAAACTACTAGTGTAAAACCATTTAAACGGGAAAACCAATAGTCTAATCTATATAAAAACGAGAGCATGGTTGAGCCGTTAGAGCAAATGTATAATTACATACAGACAAACAAAATGTAGGGAGCTTTTTTATACAAACTTATATGAAAATGACAATGAGAATGATGGTCGTAGTGTGAACGTAGTCAGGTTGTAAGAAGAGCGTGATGAGGACGGTAAGGGCGTGATAGAATCGTACTATGGTCGTGAACAGGGTGGTATAGTCGTAGTGGAAGCGTAGGTGGGTCGCGGTGAGAACGTGATTGTCGAAGTGAGGTCGTAATAAAATCGCTGTGAGATCGTAGCGCAATCTCTCCGAATAGAATCACACTTTCGCTACGCTCATCACGATCTTGAAGACCTCACCACGACCGTGATACGACCTTACTACGATCTACACGACCGTATTACGATCATTAAAATTTGCATTTTTTTCACAGATCGTAGTGCGATCGTGGCCTAGTGGGACTGCTGTATAAGCCCCAGTCCCACTAGACCACGATCAACCACGCTCACCGCGATCTAAAATAAATAAAGATCGTGGTGAGGTTGTGGTATGAGCGGCATGAAAATGTAAATTTTCGTTGCTTTCACGATGCTACTACGTCCTCGTTACGCTTCTTCAACGATCCCGCTACGATTATACCACGTTCTCACCGCGCTTATTCTGCGACCTCACTACGCTTATCAATATCTTTCTACGCTCTTCACGTTGTCACTACGACCATACCACGAGTTGTCCGATTGCAACACGCTTCTAATGCGATTATAGCACGTTCTTTCCACGATTATACTACGTTCATACCGCGATCTTACTACGTTCTCAGCAGTAACGTCAACATCGTGATCCATATCAATACAGTTCCATTCTTTCTATTTCTGATTAATACGTAGATTTCTCAGAAACAATACAGTCATGCCACCAAAATCTTCTACAACACGAGGGTTTGGTGGTAGGGGTTGATGTAGAGGCAAAGGGAGAAAAGTAACGAATCCTGATCAAGCAGAGATGCCGGACCGACCAATACAATCTAAATTACAACCTATTACTGGTCCATAAAGCTCAAATGACGATATTTTAGTGAACGATAGTAGAGATGACACAGATATAGGAAGATGTGGTATGAGTGCCAATAAGACAATTCTTCATCCAAGTAACAAATTTATAAAAGTAAACCATTATAGGCCAAGATACGGCCTTCAACACGGAGCCTTGGCTCACACCGAACAGCACACTTTAAAGGGCCAAAAAAATACTAGGTGTAAAACCATTTAAACGGGCCGGGAAAATCAACGGTCTAATCTATATAAAAACGAGAAGCATGGTTGAGTCGTTAGAGCAAATGGATAATAACATTCAGACAAACAAAATCTGGTAGTTTTTTTTACAGAATATATTTTATGTGAAAATGACAATGAGAATGATGGTCGTAGTGTGAACGCAGTCAGGTCGTAAGAAGAGCGTGATGAGGACGGCAAGGGCGTGCTAGAATCGTACTATGGTCGTGAACAGCGTGGCACAGTCGTTGTGGAAGCGTAGTTGGGTCGCGGGGAGAACGTGATGGTCGTAGTGAGGTCGTAATAACGTCGCTGTGAGATCGTAGTGCAGTCTCTCCGAAGACTATCATGCTTTCGCTACGCTCTCACTACGATTGTACAGCGACCTTTGCGATCTTACTACGAGCTTAGTGCGCTCTCACTACGCTTCTTCTACGACATTATTTCGCCACGATCGCACCACGATTGTTTTGAACATGTTCAAAGTTGGCCACGCTCTTCACTATCTTGAAGACCTCACCACGACCGTGATACGACCTTACTGCGATCTACACGATCGTACTACGATCATAAAAATTTGCATTTTTTTCACAGATCGTAGTGCGATCGTGGCCTAGTGGGACTGCGGTATTAAGCCCCAGTCCCACTAGACCACGATCGCACTACGCTCACCGCGATTTAAAATAAATTCAGATCGTAGTGAGGTCGCGGTATGGGCGGCATGAAAATGTAAATTTTCGTTGCTTTCACGATGCTTCTACGTTCTCATTAGGCTTCTACCACGATCCCGCTACGATTATACCACGTTCTTACCGCGCTCATTCTGCGACCTCATTACGCTTATCAAGATTTTTCTACGCTCATCACGTTCTCACTACGACCATACCACTAGTTATTCGATTGCAACACGATTTTACCACGCTTCTAGTGCGATTATAGCACATTCTTACCACGATTATACTACGTTCATACCGCGATCTAACTACAGTGGAGATCACTTCTAACCTCTCATTAGAACTGTCAGAATATTCTGTCATAGAACTGTTCTAACCTGTCCTAGAACAGTTCTAGCTAGAACAGTTCTACCCTAGAACTGTTCTAGGTAGAACTGTCAGGATCAGTTCTAGGTAGAACTGACTAAATCAGTTCTAGGTAGAACTGTCAGGATCAGTTCTAGGGTAGAACTGTCTAAAACTGTTCTAGGTAGAACTGACCAAATCAGTTCTAACCGTAGAACTGTCAGCAGAACTGACTAAATCAGTCAGGACTGTAGAACCAGAGACATATATACACATATATGTCTCTGGTAGAACAGTTCTAAATGACGTCACTGCAGAAAGGGCAATTTAGAATTTAGAAGAAAAAAATCAGTTCCAATTACTTTACTATATATAATAGCAGATGTTTCTATATTTTTTACTGATCAAAAGTTACATGTACAAATATCGAAGTGGATAGGAGGTTATCCAACTCATCGGAGAAATATTTTTATGAGATTGCAAAGGAAACATCATTGTTTACGTTTCTTCGTTCCCCGTTTTTAACAGTCTCTTCGTAAATATAACTCTGCATTTAATTCAAGTAAATTTAATCTTAATTTACCTTGTTTGCCTGGATTTACATTCATGATTTAAGATTTTGTTTTGACAAATGTTCAAACAAAAATTGTACAGTGGATGAATTATGGGATATCATAGTAATGAACACAGTGTTGTTAAACGCAAGAAAACTATGTACATTTGCACTGAGGTCTCAGATTTGCATTATCTCGTTGCCAGACTTATCCATAACGATAATGAATAATATCTGGGAGTCTGGAACGTCAGAAAAATATACTCGATCTGAACATGAATGAAATATTTGCCACTGGACGTAAGGCTACAAACAAAACCAATCATTTTCCTTCTTCAAATTATATTAACAGTATAGTCAGTATACCTTTCCAAGAAGAGAACTTCTCATACATGTACTTTTCATTTTAAAATAAAGTATATGAATCAGTGATGTGAGTGTTGGATGATGCCGTTAAATAGTTTTGTTTAAAAAAAACCCATCATGAACTACTGACTTAAAAAGTCACTTTTTGTGACGGTTCATTATTTAATAATTTAAGTTTGGATGTAACGGGTCTTCTGTCGTTATTGTGTTATCAGCGCCCATGGACATAAGTTAGTCATGTGACCGTAATGTCATCAACGTTTTTTCATGGTTTGGCAAGGTTTAAAATGGAATTTAGAATTAAATTATAAGAAATGACTTATCATTTTTTTCTGTCTATTCGAAATAACATAAAAAATGTGGTGCACACTATTAAAAAACCCGCTTCGCGCATTTTTACATTAAAAAAAGCAAAATGATCAGTTTTGGCTGATGCAGTCATACATGTATATGGTCAGATTTGGTTGATGCTGTCAAATATGGTCAGTTTTGATTGATGCAGACACATATTTTTGTTACATGAGTCAGTCTGAGGTATGAAAACTACTGATGTTTGTTCAATTTCCAATATTGCAGTTATTTATATATACTACAGTAAAAAAAAATATAACTGAAGTATACTGTGCAACTATATAGACTCACATAAAAAAAAAAGCAAATATGGTCAGTTTTGGTTGATGCGGTCAAAAGATTTTATTATACAACTCAGTCTGAAGTATGAAAACTACTGATATTTGTTTACGATTCAATACTTTGAATAAAAAGAGGACATGCTGGCACTATAAATTCATGCGAACAAAATTTTTAGGTCATTGTTTTCCAATGTTGCTGTAACTTGTATATTACAGTCCCTCTTGACCTAAAATTATAACTGAATTACTGTACAGCTATATAGATTTGCAGAAAGAAAGAGCAAATAAGGTCAGTTTAGATTGATGCGGTCAAAAGATTTTATTACACGACTCAGTCTGAAGTATGAAAACTACTGATATTTGTTTACGATTCAATACTTTGAATAAAAAGAGGATATGCTGGCACTATAAATTCATGCAAACAAAATTTTGAGGTCATTGTTTTCCAATATTGCTATAACTTGTATATATTACAGTCCCTCTTGACATAAAATTATAACTGAATTACTGTACAGCTATATAGATTTTCAGACAGAAAGAGCAAATAAGGTCAGTTTTGATTGATGCGGTCAAAAGATTTTATTACACGACTCAGTCTGAAGTATGAAAACTACTGATATTTGTTTACGATTCAATACTTTAAATAAAAAGAGGACATGCTGGCACTATAAATTCATGCGAACAAAATTTTTAGGTCATTGTTTTCCAATATTGCTGTAACTTGTATATTACAGTCCCTCTTGACCTAAAATTATAACTGAATTGCTGTACAGCTATATAGATTTGCAGAAAGAAAGAGCAAATACAGTCAGTTTAGATTGATGCGGTCAAAAGATTGTATTACACGACTCAGTCTGAAGTATGAAAACTACTGATATTTGTTTACGATTCAATACTTTGAATAAAAAGAGGATATGCTGGCACTATAAAGTCATGCGAACAAAATTTTGAGGTCATTGTTTTCCAATATTGCTATAACTTGTATATATTACAGTCCCTCTTGACCTAAAATTATAACTGAATTACTGTACAGCTATATAGATTTGCAGAAAGAAAGAGCAAATAAGGTCAGTTTAGATTGATGTGGTCAAAAGATTTTATTACACGACAGTCTGAAGTATAAAAACTACTGATATTTGTTTACGATTCAATACTTTGAATAAAAAGAGGATATGCTGGCACTATAAATTCATGCGAACAAAATTTTGAGGTCATTGTTTTCCAATATTGCTATAACTTGTATATATTACAGTCCCTCTTGACCTAAAATTATAACTGAATTACTGTACAGCACCCTTTTTATGGACGACCAATGCATTTGAATGAGGACAATACATTTTAGTTGGACCCCCCCCCCCTTTTTTTTTAACTGCTGGATCCGACCCTGGTGGTTTGGGCCGGAATAACGTATTACATTAAGGGTAGATAATTTTGTTATGCAAAACGAGTCATCCTGACTCCCCGAATGACAAATGTAAAATAAATGAAATAATAATGCCCCCCCCCCCCCCCCCCAAATATTAACGGCTTAATTTATGTTCAAAAAATGAAAGAGAAGCAAATAATTTATGTAACACATCAACAAAAGAAAATCACTGAATAACAGGCTCCTCACCTGACTTGGAACAGTCACATACATGCAGAATATGGCGGGGTTAAAACCGGCAAAATAGCAAAACTCTTTATAATATTAATCGCTATTTTGCCGAAGCCTTTATATTTAGACAAAGAGTTCTTAAATTTAAACCAAATCAATTCTAGCCGTAGAATTTATAAATCAATTTTAGCTGTAGGATTTATAAATCAATTCTAGCCGTAGAATTTATAAATCAATTCTAGCCGTAGAATTTATAAATCAATTCTGGCCGTAGAATTTGTAATCAATTCTTACCGCAGAACTGTTCTAGAAGTAGAACTGACCAAAGATTTGGTCAGTTCTAGGTAGAACTGTCTAAAACTGTTCTAGTGTAGAACTGTCAGGATCAGTTCTAGGTAGAACTGTCCAAATCAGTTCTAGGTAGAACTGACCAAATCAGTTCTAGCTAGAACAGTTCTAACCTAGAACTGACTAAAAGGTGTCAGGCTGACAGTTCTACATACTGTTCTAGAACAGTTCTCCTGACAGATTCTGACAGAATTTATGAGAGGTTAGAACTGATCTCCACTGTACGTTCTCAGCAATAACGTCAACATCGTCTTCAATATCAATACAGTTCCATTCCTTCTATTTCTGATTAATTCGTAGATTTCTTGGAAACAATACAGTCATGACACCAAAATTTACTAGAAAACGTGGGCGTGGTGATAGGGGTTGATGTAGATGCAGAGGGAGCTCTGATAGTTACGAATCTTGATCAACCACAGATATCGGACCGACAAATCCAACCTAAATTATAACCTATTGCTGGTCCATAAAGCTCAAATGACGATATTTTAGTGAACGATAGCAGAGATGACACATATGTGTCAATAGATATAGGAAGATGTGGTATGAGTGACAATGAGACAACTCTCCATCCAAGTAACAATTTATAAAAGTAAACCATTATAGGCCAAGGTACGGCCTTCCATACGGAGCCTTGGCTCACACTGAAAAGCAAGCTATAAAAATTTTCTAGTGTAAAACCATTCAAACAGAAAACCAACAGTCTAATCTATATAAAAACGAGAAGCATGGTTGAGCCGTTAGAGAAAATGGACAAGAAGTCCTAATTACATACAGACAAACAAAACCTGGAGAGATTTAATATATTTTATTTGAAAATGACAATGAGAATGATGGTCGTAGTATGAGCGTAGTCAGATCGTAAGAAGATATTTCGTTCATTTAATGTGCTTCTATTGTGTGAGTTATTTTGTATGAAAGGCAGTCAAATATCAGAAAAAAGTACTAAAAAAAATAACAATATTTCGGACATAAGGAGGATAAACCCCCACCGTTTAGTCAGGCCGTTTATTTTCCTTAGTTCTCAAATGGAATCAGTATTATACTAAACTCGTGAAGGATTCCACGGAACCCTCTGTATCGCCTGAGATTGCTGTAGACTCTCAACATTTTTTTCTGCAACATAATAAAAATAGATTATTTTCTGTAGATGCTTTATCTAGATCTAAAAGATTAACTCCTATACAACGATACACGGTTTATAACATAAATGGAGATTTATAAATTTATCAGGACAAAAAAGTTTTGTGAACTGCAAAAATAAAACTCCCAGAATTGTACTTCGTGTCTTTTTGATGTTGGGATATACAAGTTCCCGGCCATGTCCACTCTGTGTATTATTTCTATTTGTATCCATCTAATGAGTTAAGTCTATTTTAATTGATTTTTATATTTCATACTTATGTTGTAAATTTACACCACTGTCCCAGGTTAGAGGAGGATGAGGATCCCGCTAACATGTTTAACCCCGCCACATTCTATATATATATGTGCCTACCCACTGTCAGGAGCCTGTTATTCAGTGGTTGTCGTTTGATGTGTTACATATTTATTTTTCGTTTGCTTTTTGTTTAATAATAAGTTCGTTAATTTTCTCGTTTGAATTGTTTTACATTTATCATTTCACGGTCTTTTATAGTGGACTAGCCAGTATGGGATTTGCTCATTGTTGAAGGCCACACGGTAACATATAATTGTAGATTTCTGTGTCATTTAATCTCTTATGGAGAGTTGTCTCATTGGCTATTATACCACGTCTTCTTTTTTTATACTTATATAAAAATAAGAAGATGTGGTATGATAGCCAATAAGAATCTCAGTCTCCAAAACATACTAAATCACTGAGAAGCAAACAGCTATATGTCATTAACAATGAGCAAAACCCCATCCACATAGTAAGCTATGAAAGATCTCGGAATTTTATAAATGTGAGAGAAAAAAATGAAAAACAAAACAATCTAAAAAACGAAGACGAAGACGCAATTAATACCGACGACTGAATAAAGATTTGCTTTGTCTCGCTTCCGCGACATTAATGTCGCAGGCTCGACAAAAATCAAATGACTAATACTTTATTGTCAAAAAATGGAACACTTTTAATCATCTCACACTCAATTACAGGGAAACAACGGATAATATATGTTCCAATTATCAGAGGATGACCTACCGCATTCGACCAAGTCACTGGGTTTGTAATTTCAGAAATTACACGACAGGTGACTCACATTGAGCAGGATCAGCTCACTCTTCAATTGATGAATTTACATTGGCCAGTAATACCGATCTATTGAGTTATCCAGCTTCAACTGATTTTTTATGGTTTTTGTTGTGCTGTGACAAGGCGGTTCCAAGGGTGGGTTAGTGTTGAGCGCTCACAGACATGTTTGACTCCGCCACATTCTTCATATGCCTGTCACAAGTCAAGAGCCTGTAGTTCAATGGTTGCCGTTGGTTCATGTGTTTCATATTTTTGTTGTACATTGTTATGTTATAAATAAGGCTGAAACATTTTTCGTTTGATTTGTTTCACATTTCCACGTTTTCCGTACGAATGCCTAAGATTGCTGATATCCTCTTCATTTACACTCAGGTACAGACCTTCTAAAATTCAAACTGACCACACGCACGATACACGCACGCACGATACACGCACGGTGAATGCACGATACACGCACGGTACACGCACGATACACGATACACGCACGATGAGCGATGAGCGTTACACGGAGGATGAACGCAAAATGAATGATGAATGATGAACGCACGATACACGCACGATGCACGATGAATGATAAATACACGATACACGCACGCACGATACACGCACGTTGAATGATTCATTGACGAATGAACAACGAACGCTTTTTACACGATTCTCAAAGCTATTTTATTTAGAATAGTATTTAAAATCAATATGCATTTTAATTAAAGGCACTACTTGTAGCTGTTTTGCTGATACCAGCATAATAGATAATATGCTATTTTACCAGCTCAGATTCAAATAACTTAATTAAAGTCGGCTATTTATAGGCACCGGAAATGTTTGTGAACTTGGACAGAAGCTCCTAACAATCAAAATATAGTGTCTTGATTTTGTTCAGCCTGAGAGTTCACGTTTACGGCAAACGAAGGCGAGACATTGTGTTCCGCGAAACCCTTACTAATTTTATTTCATACAGTTAAAAATCTTAATTTTATTTTTATGCATACAATGTCCGACGCATTATATCTACAGACAGTGACTGGTTCTAGAAATTATTTCAACTACATGTTTGGTATAATTGATTGCAATAAATAAATGTAAAAAATTCAGACATATATTCAAACATCCTGACACTTCAAATTTCTAGGAGGTGAGATTCACGGGATTTTACCTAAAACTTTTTTTTTTTAATTACAATTTGAAACCAAACGGTAATAGATATCCCAAGTTTCTTTTCCAATGCATGTCTAATTTGATGAGATTTGAAAAATCGATCCGAATGGTAGTTGAAATTATTCAGTGCAATCATTTTGTGTCCGTTGTTGTCTTTCATACATATCAATTGTTTGCTGTTCGTAATATGTTGTTTATGGCAGTCAGGTCTCGCGATCGGTGTCCAAATAAGCCCCCCAATAAGGTAAATTAATGATCATTTATAGGGGAGGGGCTATTTTTCTCGATGCAAACATTAGTTTCCTTCCTAATAAAAACAGCTTAACAATTTTCTGTATTTTTTCATTAAATCATAAACCGATGCATATTAAATGATTTTTAAAAAATGTTTAAAAATATTTTTATGGTAAATATATCTAAATGTCAGGGTAATTTTCTTCTTCAAATAATTATTTTTTTCATTTTTTAAGGTAATATTGATATCAGTACTGTAATTTGACACGTGTCTTATAGTTCAGTGATTTTCAGAAAAAATAACGAAAACCGGCACAGGCATTGTTCAATTATTATTTGTGATCTTTAATGATTAAATTTAAATATATGCATTAATTATCAATCTCTATCTAGATAAGAAATGTGTTTACATTGTACATCACTCTTTTAGTCCTTAGTAGCATATTATAACTCATTAGTGCACTTTGGAGTCCTTAGCCGTGTTTAGACGCACCATTTTCTGCTCTTTGGTTAGATTGTTGTCTCTTTGACACATTCTCCATTTCAATCCTCCATTTTATTCAATTAGTTGTATTTAGTTTTTAGAGAATAAAGTATCTATTAGTATTAGTATCTTTATCTCTCTGTTTGATGTTTTGTGCGGACAAAAACAATTCGCAGAATTAATCTAAAAAAGCAGACATTAAACTGTTTCTTTTAGCATTTTAACATTTTTTTTTCGAGATTTAACCATTTTTATTTAGCTTAAGAGCATATGTCTCCTCTTTTTAGAAATTTGGTTTGATACCGTATGGAGATTTTTGTTCCAACTGTTATGAAAAAACTAACGACTTTTTTTAACTAGATAAATATTTAACAAAAATACCGTTTTTTCTTAAATCAATTTCTTTTAACAAAAATCAATTGTTAACAAAGAATTGTTACACAAATGTAGTAACAACCCAATTTTGTAATGAAGATAATCCTTAATCTGCATATCTTTATATTTTGAAACATAAAATGTTAAGGGTGTCTGCGCAAAGGACAGAAATGTCCAAGAAACCGAAATATTAAGTAAATGTCGAATAATTCAAACCCATTTGTCTTTTAAATTTAGCACATGAAGATATAATTTTTAGCACATATACACACATGTACAAATTGATTTTGTAAAAAAAATCACTGTCGGTCTAAAACTGTATCGCAAGCCCATAATTGTCCTAAAGCTTTAAATGTCAGATCATGAGGGTCTGAATGGGGATTCATTATTTCTGTATTCTATTTTAGGCAATTTGTTTTATAATTCGTTTTACCTTTTGCCGATCATTCTTTATTCCATATATTCTAGTACCTCATCATTTTCTTTTCTATATATTTGTCTGGTTATTTTCTGTATTCTGTATTTTTTTGTCTATAATTTCCTTCTATAAACCCCCATCCTTACCCTCATGTATAATGGAAGACGATAAACATTGTAGTATACATACCACCCGTTGTCACTTTCACCTGACATACAAATCACATATTGTTATTACCGCCCGTTATTTCCACCTGGACACAGGACTTATGATATATATATATTACGTAATAATAACGGATATAGTAGATTCAGTAGAATATAACATGTATCAACGCACTCTGACTTGTTAAATGTATTTTGAACTAACAATTGTTAATAATATTTTTAGTTATTTTAAAACTAAGAATGAAAATCAGGAATATGTCAAAGAGACAACAACCCGAAAAGAACAATTGACAGCCGAAGGCCACCAGTTATATTTGCTAATGTTTTAGTTTCGAATAAGGCAAAAGCCATTCGGTATTTTCAGAAAATCTCTCAACGGATAATGAGAGTTTAGCGATTTTGACTTGCTAACAGCCCTAGCATGGTCTCTCAACATTGCAGAATTTAAGAGCCTATATCAAATAAGGGATATGCTCTACCTAGCTTTTGGTGTTTACAAAAACAAATTGTGGCTTCTTTATATTTATACCAAAATTGAGTTCAAGGCAGTATTTTGTTGAAGAGGACTATTACCCAAAGTTCAACATGCGAGAAGAAGTTTCATTTCCCTTATTGTTTTTAGTGATGTGACTAATCTTTCGAGGTTACGCCACGGAAATATATCTTAAATGAGAAGGTGCAACCCTAAAAAACAAATTTAAAAAAATCTATATATATAAAATGACGAGTATTCGTCAATCAGACATCAATCCAACATATGAATATAAACATAAGAAAGTTACCTGACATCTAGAATAAGAGGTTTAAGCATACATGTACCCCGCGCTGGTATCAACTTACTGAGTTGTGAGTAAAATTCAATATACATGTAGGACTGTGAAACGAGAAATACACGAAAGATTTGTTTTTATACGTACGATTGAGTATCATTCCCTAAATACATACGGGTCCACAAACTTTTCTTATGAATATATAATGGTAAATGAGAATCTCATTAGAGGAACAAATTAAGTAAAGATAAATGTAGAAGCAAGAATGATTTCCACATTCAAAACATCAAATAGGACGATCTCTCAATAAGAACGCAGCAAATTGAACTATAACATCCATAGGCAATAACACTATAGTAAATGCTTTATATACTGACATTGAAACAATTATACTGCTCATAATAATTGCACATATGTAGCTATATATAGACTTTAATTGATGTATCCCGCGTTATATAAACCATCGCACACCATTGCGCCAAAGTCTGCTGGTCTGCGCCGAAGTGTGCTGAGCTATTATTTCATTATTCGACCCAATGTAAAACAAAACGAATAATACCGTTTTGAGCTATAAAACCAAGGCAACCCTTTATACTAGTCAAAAAGTGCATGGCCTGGTCTTGATAGATGCATACGAAACTTCAATTAATTGTTTGTATTATGCAATCTATTATATCCGATAAAAATGAACAAAAAATGGATAAAAACTACCGATTTTTCTATGAAACAAAATTTATCCTTATTGGAGTCTTTGTCATATGGATTCATAAAGGACAAAAAATGTCCTCAGTTACAGAACCAAAAAAAAACCCATTATAAAAAAAAAAAACACGGGTGCGTCTAAAGTTTCATAGAAAAATCGGTATTTTTATCCATTTTTTGTTCATGATGGGATTGTAAATCAATTAACCGTCTTACACGTGTCAAATTACATAACTGATTACACGGGAATCCTCCTATCTGTTGTGTTAACGTTTAATCGACAAGATCGGTAAAGATGGATACTGATAAATGAATAGTTGTTGAAAAAAAATTCAGAACGAAGAAGTATTTTTTCAAGTGTATTTTGTAAATATTTCAAGTAAATAATAAATTTTTCAACAGAGCAATACATCTAATGTCGGTTTTTAAAAGACCGCATACAAATTCTGCGTTCGTATTTTGGTATCACTTCGTCGTCGTCCGTCGTCAGCTTGACTTGTTCGTGGAGCGTTTTAACAAATTCTGGTATACTTTGTTGTTTCCAGTTAATCGCCATTTTGAATACGTGTTTTGTAGATTCGCAAATGATTCTTGTCCACAAATGAACATGTTGAAGCTGGTTACGAGGTTTCAATACATATTCGTACAACCGTTCTTTAAGTTTTTGAAAATACGTGTTGAAGTTTTGATAACAAGAAAAAGATGTGGTATGATTGGGGATGAGACAAGTCATCGCAAGAAATAAAATTACACAGAAGTTTTCACCATAAGTCACCCCACGGCCTTCAACAGTGAGTAATGAACATACCACAGTCATTAAATTTATTTCATAGATTATCTCATACAATATGTTAAACAGACACTTTGTTAAAAACATTCGTAAAGGTTCTGCGGAACCCAGTGTCTCGCCTATTCTTTCTGTTAATCGTATGCTCAACAAAAACGAGAAAATAAATCAAGAAAATATTCCTGGTGATACTATCTTTTGATTGAAAAAAGCTTCTGTCCAAGTTTGGTAAAAACCCAGGACAGTTTATGAATCTAATAAATATTTTAAAAATTCTTGATTCTGTCTTATGATTATAAAAAAGCTTCTGTCCAAGTTTAATAGAAATCCAGGATAGTTTAAGAAACGGTTATTAAAATTTCAAAAACCTTAACCACAGAGTGAATATTTGTAGACGCCGCCGACGCCGACGGAATGTAGGATCGCTTAGTCTCGCCTTTTCGACTAAAGTCTAAGACTCGTCAAAAAACATACAAATCAGATTTCCTTCTGACATACGGGCGCACTACGCTTTTTTTATACGCCCGTCAACATTTGACGTTTTATGGTATACAAATGTCCGGCGTCCGCATGTCGCACTGTAACTTGAGAACCGCTTATCCATTTCATGAAACTTAACATATAGTTGTTTCTTATGATGGTTTTCGGAATTTACTCATATTTTTAGTGAAACCATTTGTATATACACGTATCTTTGTCAGAATTAAAATAAAAACGAAACACTTATAAATATATATGTTAGCGCACATAAAAGTCGTGCTCCTATGGCAAACAATTTTGTTTGGAAGGAAATAAAACAACAGCAAAATTATTTGTCCTTTTTATCATTTTGAATAAGAACAACACATTTAATTATAAATATTTGAAGCATAAATATTTTCGATACAATTGTTTTAAATTACTTGAAATAAAAAAAGATCGTGATTGTTTAATCAGTTGCTATGTTATTTGGCACATGTCAAAGAAAAAACGGCACGTGTCTCAATAGTGTTGAATATCTCGTTTATTTATGATTATTTTCTGTAAAATTTGAAATTTATGCATTAAATATCAATCTCTAACATGATTTATAAACATAATACATATAACAGCCGTGACTCATTCTAGTCCTTAGTGGAATTGTATAGTCAAGGCCTTAGTGCACCAAGGAATCCTTAGCAGTGTTTAGACGTACCGAAAAAAAAACATCCGCCATTCTTTAATAATCATAGACGGTTAACAACTACATGTAGTCTGTTTCCCGGCCGTTATTGAAATTCTTGACAATACCTTAATATTTTTATATTCCGAAGGCATACTAAATGTTTTACAGAGGGGACCAACCTAGTCAGTAACAACGTACTATTGTGAATTATTTTTGCGGATAAAAATCTTTTAAACATACTAGTACATTAAAAACGGTGTCATTGATAGGCAACCATGAACACAATGAAAAATGAATCCGTTAAAGTGTTCCATGTTTATTCAATTCAAATAAAGACTTGTTATGATAAAACCATATATTTAACTATTTTTATGTATAAAAAAAACCAAGATTATATCTTAAACTTGTAAATTCAATTTCAAGTTTTTAAAGGTTCCTCAAGTTAAAATAATACATGATATATTTGCCTGATCTTATATTTGTTTAATTAAAATAATGCCTTCAAATACATATAATGTTTATTTTTATTCAATTTTCCACAAAACATTTTAGCTTAGTTTAAATGAAATTCAGAAGAGAGAATTCAAACACTGTTGAAGAGAATATACATATTCGTGTTAATTCGCCTCAGTTTAATTTGTTAATTCAAGTTTGACATTTAACATTTTAATCCGCAATCCACATTTACCCGACAATCTTGTATATTGTATTTTCTCAATGGAATAACATAACGTGCATGTGACCATCAGAAACTAAGACAAAAATGATATTTATAATGGTATTTATCAAATATTTGAAAATATCTTAGTAGCATATAAATTTGCCAAATAAGCGAAGAATTATAATCTAGCCTAGTTCAACCAAGGATTTGTATAGGTTCTTTTCAATAAAATATAGTTGGTGTTTTTGGCGACTATAGCAGCAACATTGCCGTTATTAAATAAAAATATAAAATTTTCGCTATCTGATAATTATAGGTTAAAATGTTCATTAAAATGTATAATATTTCTCTTAAAACTACATATAATGGGCATTTTAGAATGACATGAAGTTCATCTTCAATAGTAGAGCTACAACACATGTCATCTCGTGGACTTCTTGTCTTTCATACTTTCCAGTTTCGATTTTTTTAGTGGAGCTTCCCCACATTTAAATTTTGCAAAAGCACATTTGTTTTTAATTGACAGAATATTTTTAACAAATAACAGTTGGCCAACAGTATATTTTTAAGTCCATTTTCGCTCAGTTGAACAGAAATTCCAATTTTAATGTCGTAGAAATGTCAATATCATGTTATTGTTTGTACGTACAACATGTATCATTATATCAAGAAGTGTCAGTCCCAGCCAAGATTCACTGAATAACCACGAAATATTTACATATGTACAGATGATAAAATATTTACACAAAAGTCATAAATCTGTATGAACGTTATGTACGTTGAAGTTAATTTTAAGTGTTCACAAGAAAGTAAGTATGACTGTAAATTTTATTTAAGTCGGAACATACACATACACACTATATATATAAAGTGCCTAGAAAATCAACCTAACGATGTAAGAGCAGATTTGATTCGTAACTTCCTCCCCGGAACCGGGCTGGAACCTGTATATACATGTTGCTGTTTTAAGACCCTTCTACAACGAAATTTGTTTTACATGCACACGTATACAAATTGCGGTTTCTATCCACGCAATCATAGGTTTGAACGTAGTTTTCAATTTAGACTCGTTTATATTTTTTCGTTTGGGCTTGTATCACATTTTCCCCTCGGTTTATATGATCCGTTCATCCTACATTGACTCTTAAAATTCAAGAGTCTATCTAAAAAATGAGGATACTTTTTCAAAAAAAGAGGGTACTTTTTATATGGCCTTCCAAATACCGTTTCGATCCCTAACATCACTGAAGAGACATTTATTGTCGAAATCAGGATCTGGTGTAATAAAAAAATATTGACACCGTATGTTAGTGGCATAACATCGTGGCCACAAGTTATTTTTTTCTGTTTAGTATTAAATTTATATTAAGATCCATTTATTACATCTTGTGATCAATTTTATTTGGCAATCGCCGATGGTCAAATGCGTTTTGTTTAAATATACTTTTTCACTTTTGTGGTCTTTTGGAAAATGTTGTTTGTGCTGTTTTTAGACCCATCTACAACGAAATTTGTTTTACAAGCACACGTATAAAATTCAGGTTTTTATCCAACGCAATCATAGGTTTGAACGTAGTTTTCAATTTAGACTCGTTTATATATACATGTATATACTTTAACCGTGAGAAAAAATATAAGCTTTGGTGAGCTTTATAACCGACTATCATATAAAAACCGCAATGTATGAACGTTACAGAATTAGAGATGAACGTTTGACAAATGCACATTATCTGATATACACAATTATACACGATTGACGAACGCACGATACACGGTTAAGAATGAATGATTGATGAACGCACGATACACGCACGATACACGGTTAAGAATGAATGATTGATGAGCGCACGATACACGCACGATACACGCACGATACACGATTAAGAATACACGATGCACGCACGTTACACGGAAAATACACGGAACGATGAATGATGAACGCACGATTGGCACACGCACGATACACGCACGATGCACGCACGCAACACGCACGATACACGATGAACGCACGGAATAATGGTCAGTTTGAATTTTAGAAGGTCTGTAGCTACATTGTAGTTGTCTCATTGGCAATCACACCACATCTCACAACTTTATTGAGAAGTGGCGTCGTCGTCTTCGTCATTTGGATTGTTAGGTTTCTCGTCTGTGTAGTTTTACATGTCATTTCGGATTCTTTCATAGCTTACTATGCGGTAAAGGTTTTGCTGATCTTCTTATTTTTATTTAGGTGGCGCATCCCTCCACGTGCACTTCCTTCGATATAATTCACTGCGATTCTACATATATACTAGGTAACAGGTCGACAATATTTTTTTGCAGTAAGTAAAACTGTTTTGTAAATCCCCAGGCCATGAAGTGGTATAGGAGTTAATATTTAAGATCATACAAGATTAAAAAAAAATTGTAGATGCTTTGATTTAATAGATACAAAAAAAAAAAAAGCAGAAAAAAAAGAAATAAAATTCTTGTATGTTCAGAAAAATTGACTTTTTATAGTCAACATTACAATTGTACACTGACAGCAGCAATCTCATACAACAGAAGGTTCCGTAGAATACTTCACGAATTTATCATTATACTGATTCCATTTGAGAACTAAGAAAAAATAAACGGCCTGACTAAATGGTGGGGGTATATCACCCTTATGTCCGAAATATTGTTATTTTTTTAGCTCTTTTTTCTGATATTTGACTGCCATACAAAATAACTCACACAACCGAAGCACATTAAACAAACGAAATATGGAAATCGATTTAAAAATAGACCTTTGTATTTCCAAAGTAGTCACGTGGTTCTACCTCATCTTCAAATAAACAAGTTGTCGACTTAATCAATTACCAAGTTGAATTCATCATGTCGACTTCTTATTACTATGTCATGACATTTATAGTAGCAAGTCGACATTGTAATGCAATTATTTCATCATTATCCCAACAATATGACTCCTCATGATGTTTAGATTCCAGCTTATAACACACAACATAACTAATAATTCCGACTTTATAAGCAACAAAATAATTTTACAAGGGGTGTACCATATGCGCTTCCACAAATATAACAAAGTCTAGCGATTGCATACTATTCGATCCAGTCCTCGTGAACATTTGAAAGAAATGATGGGTTGTACAAACTATTTCTTAAATAAATGATAATAGGACTAATAGTCTGATAAATGTTCAAAGCAATGAAAAACAAAATTAGAATGTCAATTGTTTTTGAACAATTGAGAGGTCTTTCCTTTTGTAATGTAAAATACATGTTTCAATAGACGTAGAATGTATTGAAAAGTTCTTACACACAAAAAACTTAACATGGGACATGACCTTGACCTTTGACCTTTTGACCTTTGTCAAGGTCATTAGTTCCCAATGTCATTGGTGAAGACCCCATGGGTCTAGGACCTTTGGTCATATAGTAAAAGTCAAATCTCTTCGGTCAAATGTCAAAAGTTGCGCCTAATTCACCTCAACGTGTTTCACTATTTACTATTTCTGTAAGTACAATCGTTTTTGAGATATCGACTAAAAAGTTGTAAGGTCAAAGGTCAAGGTCAACCATAAAAAGCTTTAAAACACTGAAAATGTTTAAAACACACTGAAAATCCTTTAAATTAGGTTAAAAACACATAATTCGCTATATGGGACATGACATTGACCTTTGACCTTTTGACCTTTGTCAAGGTCATTAGTCCCCAATGTCATTGCTGAAGACCCCATGGGTCTAGGACCTTTGCTTATATAGTAAAAGCTGATTTTGTCTTTTCGGAAACTTAAAACTTGGGTTATGCCCCTTATAAAAAGATCAAATCTCTTTGGTGAAAATGTAACAAAGTTGCGCCGTAATGACCCAAACATTTTCCACTATTTAAAACTTCTGTAAGTATAATGGTTTCTGAGATTATCCCATAACAAGGTGTTAGGTCAAAGGTCAAGGTCAACATAGAAATTTGACCTTGAGGTATTTTTCAAAGATACATGAATTGATGATGAATGGTGAAGATCCTAGGTGTCTACGACTTCCGGTTTCTGAGTTTTGGTGGCCAACCGACACCGGTTAATTTTGATAGGGGCATAACCCTACCAATGAGTCGTTGAATCTTTTCGATCTAAATGTAACGAAGAACCAGGGTCTGGTCCTGCACATATTTCACCCTTCGTTTTATTTCTACCTATTATGGTGACGGTGTTAGAACGATAACAAGGTTTTTGGGTTTCGGAGGGATTACTCCGAACCGACAAAATATTTCGACTAACAGGGTGAGTTCAGGATATGTATTCATGAGACCGATACAAATTGTGAACATGAAAGCGACACGACTTACGGTTAACAAGGATAAATTTGTCAAAGTTTGGCGGAAGAATAATAATAATAAACAGAAGAAATACCGTAAGGTCTTTCCCTTTTGTAAAAGGAAAGACCTTAATAATATGATAAACAGTTAGAAATATAAAGAGGAAGATGTGGTATGAGTGCCAATGAAATAACTCTCCATCCAAGTCACAATTCGTTAAAATAAACCATTATAGGTCAAAGTACTGTCTTTTACACTGAGTCTCCGCTGAATATCGAATAACAAGTTATACAAGGCAACAATTGACCCTGAAGTAAGGGATATAAGCCGATAACAGTCCATTCTGTAAAATATTGGACCGAAGACCTGTCCAATATTTTACAGAATGGACTGTTAGAGGCTTATATCTTACTTAAAACATTGTTTTACTTGTTATGGACCATAAAAAAGCATACAAAAATAGTGTTTTTGCAAATTTTTTCACATCAAGTGTTTAAATAGTTTTGCAAAAACTTTATTAGTACTATCCTATATCTTGGCCCCTTTAAACACTAGCTCAAACTCAAACAATAGAGAGAAAAAAAGAATGTACAGTTGAAGGTAAACTACATGTAAAGGTACATGCAAAAACAGTGCATGCGTATCACGAATTTTACGTGCTCTAGGCCTACATATAAACTCCCCGTTAGTACTTTCAATGCATTTAATGTTTGGAAATGGATATAGACGACGATGAAAGTATTTTTATAACGCAGAATACTTTCCAACAAGAAGAAAGCGACGTTGACGATAGGGATGATATTGTTTCCAACTTTGTGTTAAAATCGGATCTTTATTCTGAGATATCCAGTGCGGACAACGACGAAGAATTAGTAATGGCAGCTAATAATGGCAAGTTTTTAATTTATCTTAACATGGGCGGAATCCAGTAATTTAAAAAAATGGGGTCCCACACCAGAGTAAAAAAAGGGGAGTATTCCAACAACTTTTCACCATTCAAATGTATTGATCGGCCAATAAAAAGGGGGTTCCGGACCCCACCCCCCACACCTGGATACACCAATGCTCAAAATGTAATCCTATTATTAACTGATTCCTCAGTTCCTTTTAAAACGCAGTGGCGGATTCATGTATTTTTGTAAGGGTTTCCGCTGACTGACATAAGAAGAGGTCGATCCAGTCATGCTTCAGTGATTCCCCAAAAATATTAATTGAAATTTTCCTCGACTAATTAGAGGATGGCCCAAGGTCCCCCTTGGTCCGCCTTTGAATAACATTATACGTTTAAAGACGGCCGGGTTCAAGTTGAAGAAAAAGGTTCAATTATATCAAATGCACCGCGTTCAATTTTATTTACAATGCAACACCATATATACATGTAGAATATAATAAAAAGCAAAAGTAAAAGAGATAATATGCATGCAAGCAATTTGAATTATTTAGATGTTCTTATCTTCTAAGTTTCTGCATACTAGTATTATATCATACCAATCAAGTAAAAATTTATGAGTCCTTCTGTAAGTCTTTGCTGTACGAATTTTGTACTGTGCAAACATATTACATCAGAAATACTGAATAATAGAGACATGCCATAGTGTACATATACTGAAATAAATTTTCTTTTATTTCAAACTTGTCATAGAAAAATCGATTGTTGTTGTTGCAAAAGATCTGACCCAAAAGAAAAGGCAAAAAAGAAAAAAATACAACAACAAACAAACGAACAAAACATAAAAAAAAACTCGCACACATTCACTTTTCGATTTTTATACAAGGTTTGTGTGGCTCTTTTTATCCGATTATGTTTGTGTTACTCTTTTCAGTGTTTACCGAAATATTTCGTCCCTTGATCCCACTTGGCAAATGACAAAAAAACAAAACAAAACATTTTTGTTTACATATAAAAAAAGAAGATATTGTATCCTTCTTGTGTTTTCGTAATATACATTGTATACACTCAATATGACCTTTTAGGTGAAGACTGTTTGAAACTGTTGTTACATTTCAACGAAACATTTATTGATCATAGTATGGCGTTTTTAAATAAAATGCATTCATTAAGACCCCCCTTTTTTAATCAATAAAATGCAGAAACGGTTTTAATTTTTGACTTAATTATATAACACAATTGCAAACTGCTTAGAATTTGATTTTACAAACATAATATGATTAAATTTGTCAAAATAAAATGACTATACTTTAAGATATATCCGTTTTTAAACAGTCACTTGGAACAACGTGCGAATCAAAAACTTTTTGATCTCTTTAAACTGCTGCAAAGGTTATTTATTTTTAAGTTTGTCATATTCCAATACAGGCAATACTATCCGATATTTAGATAAAAACAAACTTGAAAACAAATGCCCAAATCTGTGAATTAAAAAAAAAATGATGTCCTTGATTGATTAAGCAAGTGTCCGATTTGCATTTTGTACACAGTAGGAGGTGCACATCAAATGAGCAAATTTCTCTTAATTTTAACCAAAATATTTTACTGAAGGTCTTCGAATTTCTGTCCCTATCCAAGATACCCTCATTTTTCAGTGGCAGTCCAAATTTCTCCGACCGTCATCCCAGATGGCCTCTATCGTATCAACCTACCAATTGTATTTATTGTGAACTTGTTCTCGTCCTGAATATGCATGACATATTTGCCACTGGATGTTAAGCAACCAACAATCAATCAATCGAATTGTGTCATTGTCTATAAAGCGTTAATTGTTTTCATTTTTTTTTATTGTAGCTGAAAATAATGGTCAACAGAAAGAGATTAACAACAACAAAAGCGGAAGATTTGTATATCCGAAGACCGATGACGACATAAAACAGCTTGTGCAAAAAGAAATCCCCAAAAGCACGAAAAACAAAACTGAGTGGGCTGTGAAACTGTTCGAAAATTGGCTAGAGCATAGAAATGAAATAGCGAAAACTGATAATGAGATTTCTAAAATTGAAGGTAGATTAGTTACCATGACAAATGATCAACTCAACACAGTTCTTGGGTATTTTATTACTGAATTGCGCAATAAGAAAGGACTTGAATACTATCCAAATACCCTGTATGAACTAATAATTTGCATCCAGCGTTTTTTAAGACAAAATGACCGGTCCATACGTATTTTAGATGACAGAGATTTTAGTGCCTTGCGCAGTGTTCTAGATTCTAAAATGAAAGAACTAAGTAGAAACGGAATTGGTCTTAAAACAAAGAAGGCGGATGTGATAAGCGCTGACCAGGAAACATACATGTGGAGTAACAATATTTTAGGAACTGATACGCCAAAAAAACTCTGTGACACCTTATTGTACTGTATCGGGTTAAACTTTGCCTTGCGTGCCGGACAAGAACACAGAAATCTACGTGTTGGTACTAATTCACAAATATCTTTGAAAATATCTCCTACTGATGGAAGAAAGTATTTAGAATATACAGAGGATGTTTCAAAAACGAATTGCGGGGGCTTAGAGCATCGAAAAATCCAATCAAAAGTAGTGAGGGCATACCAGAATACTGACTGTCCTGAAAGATGCATTATAAATATGTACCAAAAGTACATGTCACTGAGGTAAATATTGATTACTTTATATAAGAATAATATTGGTATAAATTATTAACTATCTCGGCAACCATTAAGGATGTACTTAGATGATAAGGTTTAGAAATTTTGTCAATTGATTGGACTCTTTTTTTCTCCCTATAATACAGGGTAAAATATTTTGCTTTATAAAATTAATTCTTCTTTTATATAAGACTCCAATAGCTCATAAAAGGTTCTTACCAAACATTTAAGCAGACTGAATATTTCTTTTCTTTCGATTAGAAACATTAAAAAAATCCAATGCAAAAAAAAAGAAGTCCAAGACAGCCTTTTACCGCCGTTTTTTTCAAACTTCAGTTTTACTATCTTTAACCTATCAATACTTGTAACTCATTTCTTTGCTGGAACAGTGCTCTTCTGACTTGTAGTATCGATTCTATATTTTAGATTTTTTCATCCGAGTACATCCTTAAGCTCATACTTTCGCTTTTCTTTGTTAATGATTTGTCCCCATTTTAGTTTACATGTAAACAGTATCAAAATAATATAAAATGTGTAGATGTGATACGATTGACAATGAGACGATTATCCAACAAAGTTTAAATGAAGTTGATACTCGCAATTATGAACAACCGTTCAGCCTTTAACAATGAGAAAAAAAAACATTTTTTTTCTTTCTTTTTTTTTAAACGCATATCATTGTGACAATACAAATTTTGAAATAGATTTGATGCAATAAACATTTGTTAACAGTTTTGTGCAATACATGTAAACTATTCTTGCGCTGAAAATAATATTTGACGACACAATTCATCTTTTTTTCACTTTGATTGTTCAACAATTGTCAAATGGTTAGATTGCGGAGCATCAATACCCGGATGACGTTTTACACAGATTTTTGGAGCATGCCTTAAATTAAAAAAAAAGATATCCCTCCCCCAACTCCTCTCTTTAGGTTGATTGGTCGTTTCATTATTTAACTTTACACTTTTTTCAAAATGAGGTGCTATGTAGAGTTTAATTTTGATATTTGCATTTCATTTCAGACCAAATGAGGGAAAATGTCAGGCGTTTTACTTGAGATCAAAGAAATATCCAACAAGTGATGAATGGTACGACGATTGTCCAATCGGGGTCCACCAGCTGCAAAAAACGGTGTCGGATTTGTGTAAAGGTGCTCAATTTTCTGGTAACTTCACAAATCATTCTCTACGTGCGACGGCAGCGACAAGGCTATACGCGGGAGGTGTAGATGAGCAGCTAATTTCAGAAAAAACTGGTCATCGTTCATCGGCAGTGCGTGGGTATAAAAGGACATGTGAAGATCAGCTTATAATGGTCGACAGCGTTGTTAACGCAAAAGTTCACAAGACGCAAGACTCCACACTTACAAAGAGCATTGTCGACAAAGTCGACGTCAAGGGAGACGACCCGAAAAATGAGAATGGCCGTGAAATAAGCATTGACGCTGGAAGTGTTAAAATAAATTTGAAGTTCTAAAAAACTGTCCACAAAATAACTGATTGGGAAAGTTACCTTAATAACAAAAATAAAAATAAAAATGTGTTTGTCAAATTGCCGTCATGTTTTCTTTCGATGTAAATTTACAGGAGACAGATGTTTAATGTTTAGTGAGTGGACAATCATTTACTTGTAAGAAACTATTATGTTACCTTAAACTGTCCAATATTTTTAAGAAAAGAGAGATCTATTCTTAAAAATATTGGACAGTTTAAGGTAACATATTGGTTTCTTACAGGTAAATGATAGTCCAATCACTGAAATAAAGAACACGTAGAACAATAGAATTACGTCACAACAATGTTTTAAACAAACGTACAAGATAACCCTTTACTTACAGGCTATTTGCTTAGAACAGTAAATACATTTGTTGCTATAGAGAATGTGGAGGAGGTGAACTAATTTGCTAGATTCAAACCTTCCAAATAATATTTGACAGCGGGGTGACTGTACCACAAAAGATGAAACTATAAAATTAAGATGAAAAGGACCTAACTTGTCAGAACGATTCAAACGGAAAAGTGTGTGAAAAATCACAGACTGAAACAATATGTATACATCCCCATAATAACAACAAAGACACATAGCACAGTGCATTTTGAAAGACGTAATCCTCTTACAACGAAGAGACATCAGGAAATAAAATCGTTCAATATCAGCCAAAAAAATAAAACGTGCATACATCCTTGGTTAGTTATGATAAAGAAGGCTTTAGTTTGATAATATATTTCTTCGAATTTTCAACATAATACGGTTTTACCAATGCATGTAGATAAAATCAATTCGATTGTTTAAATTTTAAAATGTAGAAATTTTCGTATTGTGTATAAGAAAAATTTCCATCGTCGATTACACGCATACACCAATATTCATTATTCTTTTACGCCTTTCTATGAAATTTTAAACATGCTAACATGTAGAGGTCTACTGGATTTTGACAGAACTCTTTCGTTTAAACTAGAGACTAAAACTTAATGTATCAATAACTTAAATAAGATGACTACAAAAATCAGTAGTGGTCTTTGTTATATACATATTCGTACTTTGATACCAGTGGATTATCGGATTTATCGAGATTGTTAAATTATGAATTTCAAAGTCCGATCTACGGCGAGTACTTTAAAACGTAAAATTTGACTATGAACATTGGATGAATCTGATAATCCACGAGTAACTATGTCAGCATATGTTTCTCTTATGATTAAAATAATTGCATTTTATGTTAAACAAAATCCCCTTCGAGTGCCTCCCACATTTCACTAAATTGTCTATTCCATTATACACCTGTGAAAATATTTTGATTCGTCCAGTGAGTTGACAAAGGTGATGACCCTTACACTCATGACATTATCTTTTAAGATCACCGACAACATGGACAACCACACGTTGATTATTTTTATAATACAATTGATTGCCATATAATTATAGAAATAAATATTCAAGTTTAATGTCTTAACTTATAATTCCAAAACGGATCACAACTACATACATGACATAGTTTGAAACAGGTAACAACTTTTAATGAAAACAGTTTACATTGCAATCAAAAAGTCTGCTCAATAATTTCCATTCGTAGTCAATACCCCATTGAGGTCCAGCGTGTTAATGAAAATAGCTAGCTAACATGTTTCATTATTAACCCAGCGACATCGTCTTCTTTCTCTTTTGCAAAGTGCGTTCTGAGCAAGACATCTAGTAGTCTTATCATTTGGATTTTCCGATTGATATTTACAGCCTATTGATTTTGGACCAATTTTCTGAAAATTAAAAGTATATGGTTTACTGTTGTTCTTTCTGATATCACTACAAACCAGTTGTAAAAATGTTTTAAATAGACTCGAAGACTCTTGAAAAGGTGGTTTGGTTTTAAGCAGTGTTCTTGAAACTCAAACACATATATAACCAGGAAGATTTGGACTATTTGCGATTAGAAATAAATTAAATTGAGACAATATATTTTAAGTGCTAAAGTGACAATTTGTTAATCCGTTTATCTAACCTTTATATGTCTTTGTGTTTGATTGAATCTATTGTTAAATGTATGTTTGTCGTAATGGAAATCACTCTGACGATGACAAAATAATCCGTTGGACACTAATCCATTGCTAATAAAAAAAATTGCCGTTTGTTGTTGAGTTATGTATTATGATGTATATGATTTTCGGTTTTTTTTTATTTGGCCGTTTTTTGTTTGAACTGTTTTACATTTTTCATTTCGGTGACTTTTATAGCTGACAATGCGGTATTGACTTTGGTCATTGTTGAAGGGTGTATGGTGACATATAGTTGTTAACTTCTGTGTTGTTTAATCTATTATATATTGTCTCTTTGGCAATCGTGACGCATCTTTTTTTTTTATAAGAATCAGAATATTAGACGATCAATAAACAAATAACAAAGACAAACATGTGTAAAATCAATTAACATTACGTTACTTACGCATCTTCTTCTACAGTTGAAATTGTACGAATCAGAACGTCTTGTAAACAGATAAAACGTTTGAAATGGAGATAGAGTACCGAGTGTACTCCTAAAACTACACAGATATATTGTTTTCGTTCCATCAGGTTTTTTTCCTCCTTTTAAAAGAAAAAAATTAAAACATTTTGCTGATTTTTTTTATGTATTAAATATTCATTTTGTTATCAAAAGGAACGGCATACCCTTTAAGGAATTCCTTTACAATCTCTCCTTGATATAGTTATCTATTCAATATTTTTTTTAAATATTGTAAAGTTGGTATTTTGTTATTACACCAAAGGAGTTAAAAGTAAATTTAAGGGGTTAGACCTTGGTTCAGGGAGATACCTATTCAAATCAGATATGCGTTTGTAAAAGCCAAGTTACATCAATGAATTTCAAGTATTTACCTGAAACGGATTGGAAATAAACTATGTATCCTAAAAGCTTGAAATATATTTATAAAAATGGTTGACAAAAAACGTAATGACGATTTTAAGAGTTTATTCCCTTAACCTAGGTCTAACTCCTTAACTAAAGATTGATTAAACTTTCCATTTGTGTTCAATATCAGTAATTGTCAACTTTAGATCATTTCTAAAGGCAAACGCTACTAAAGAGATATTAACTAATAAATCTCGTAAAATGGTCAGTTTACAATTAAGTTAAATAAAGTAGGTTGACCCATTAAAATATAAGATTGGCCGACATCAAAGCGTACTCCACAGAGAGCACCATTTCCTCTTGTCTCTATAACAACATCTTGACCAACTCCTTGTGTCACTCCCTGTATTTGAATATTTTGTATATGAAAGGATAGAGTATTTTTAAAGTGAAAATGCCTTACATTTATAGAGCGTAAATTTACAAGTAAGTTTTTCAACTGCTTCATGCATGCTTTTCACAATGTTCAAATTGAACCTTACAACCTGTTCACATTGGGGTATTTGGTAAATCGTTGGACATGTGTTGGTACTCTATGCTCTACAACTTTGAAATTAGTGAAGTTTTCAACTTGTACGATTCGAGAGTCACTGTTGATTTTCTTTAGGCGAAAAAAAACTATTGACGTAAAATATTAAAAACCTTGAATCTTTGATGAGTTGTCTTTCGTTTTATTTCTAATGAATTTACAATGTAATCATGGTTATATACGATATTATGACCAATTTGAGAAAAAAATATTATTTCTAAAATTCTATTTAAACTCCCTTTTAGTCAATTGATTTAATAATGTTTATCGCTTAATTATACGTAAAAACAGTATATGCTATTATTATATATTCATAGCTTTTAAAAAAATTACGTTCAGTACTTTACTTCAAATCGACAGGAACCATACTCATACGATTCACCTCATCGAAGACCACACTACCTTATGGTATCTGACAATACATTAGCAGGCATGATCTGTTTATGAATATGCATTGCAATCGGCATGCTTATTATGTTCAAATGTCCTTGTATCTAAAACTATATTGTATTACACATTATGTAAACCTAGATGTTGCAAATATATTTATTAATAAGCTGGTATTGTAAAATTGAGTATTGATACGCCATATTTATTTTTATTTCTACAAATAGTGCGAATAATTTTCTTAAAATTTTTGAAAATGCCTGTACCAAGTCAGGAATATGACAGTTCTTGTCCATTCGTTTTTGATGCGTTTTGTTATTTGATTTTGCCATGTGATTATGGACTTTCCGAATTTATTTTCCTCTGAGTTCAGTATTTTTGTGATTTTACTTTTTATTAAATATTTTTGTAATTTATTAATTATCCAATATTTTTATTCTTTAGTTTTCTATGTTGTGTCGTGTGTACTATTGTTTTTCTGTTTGTCTTTTTTATTTTTAGCCATGGCGTTGTCAGTTTGTTTTAGATTTATGAGTTTGACTGTCCCTTTGGTATCTTTCGTCCCTCTTGTATTCAGTTCTAAATCAAATGATGTTTCACGATTCACGTAATGAAAAGAGGCAAACTATAGCTTGCCTTGCTCGTATCCAACAAAGTAATCTTATTCGTGTTATTGAAATACATTATCTTTAAAAGTGCTTATAGAAATGGGGAATCAGTTCTTTAAAAAGAAATTATAACATTAAATATGTTATATAATTTATTATGCAAATCGTCTCATATTATTTGTAATTTAAGTGTGTGTGTCTTAAATAGCGTATTCATTTTTATTTTTAAGTCAAGACGATTTCGCGAATATGAGAGCCCGAGAGTCAACCTATCAGCACCTTAAAGTGTTAGTATTGAGAAAAAAATTAATTCCTTACACAATTTTTTCATCCGGTAGGGGTACTGTCGTTGCTAAAACTGTGACCGAATAGTCATGTTGTTGGTGTATAAAAAGGTGATATAGTAATATGGTTCAAATCCTAATGTATTTTTGTTTTGGATTATGTTCTTGTTGCTCAGTCTTTAGTTTTCTGTGTTGTGTTTTGTATCTTTTTATTTCTCTATTGGTATCTGTTTTTTCTTTACCATAATATTGTCACTTTGTTGATCTTTAGTTTTAAGTCGCAGTTCTCACTAAGCAATTTAAAAACTAGAATACAGTTGAATAGTAGTTCATTAGTTTATGAAGAACGCGAAGCTACGTTAATTGTCTTTTAACGTCTCCAATTTTTATCCCACAAAACACAATAATCAATATACAGAAGTAGCTCTTGGTGTATGCAAATGCCATATCTAAAAACGTTTTCGAGAATACAGAGCGAACAGTTTTACTTCTATTTCGAAATGCAATGAGTGTGCATGTTTTGATCGATTTAGATACTGCTTCTTACCTTCATTTTGAAAATAATTTTAAATGTATATTCCCAAGTGGCTAAATTATTGTTTACATCATCAGGTGGACCTGGTATTAACGTTTCCTTGGTAACTTTGCCATATAATACTGAAAAGGCAAACGATATGTTGACACTATAGTGCTTTTGTAAAACTATACATTTGTAAAGCAATACATCATATCAACATAATGATATAAATAAAAACGCAACCAGAGACCAAATACATTAACAAATAAAGGTAACCATTCAGTATTCAACAATGAATTTTTAAATCTCGGATGAACTATAACAGGATTTGCCTTCAGCATGTTCAGTACTACACTTTTTCAGTAATCTCACCATTACGGAGCACATTACGGGTGCAACATGTAGAGCAGGGTCTGCTTACCTTTCCGGAGCACCTTTGATCACCTTTAGTTTTTTGGGGGGTTCGTTTTGCTAAGTCTTTAGTTTTCTACGTTGTGCAGTGTGTACTATTGTTTTGTCTGTTTGTCTTTAGTTTTCAATGTTTTGTTCGGAGTAATCTAGGTTGTCTTTTCATCATTTCTTTGCCATGACATTGTCAATAATGTTGTCGACTTAGTTTGAATAACTATTTGGAACCTTTTGTTTCTTCTTAACAACCACTCAGTCGATGTATCTGCTTTTTTGCTTCTTTACAGCCTTGCGTATCAGCATATAATCCTGGTGCCTTTGATAACTATTAACACCACTGTGTCGATGCCATTGGACGTTGCGCCCCGAGGGTATCACCAGCCCAGTAGTCAGCACTTCAGTGTTGACATGAATATCAATTATATGGTAATTTTAATAAATTTACTGCTACAAAAGTTTGATTTTTTTGAAAAACTAAGGATTTTCTTATCCCAGGAATAGATTACCTTAGATGTATTTGGCACAACCTTTTGGAATTTTTGGTCCTCAATGCTTTGAAACTTTTTACTTGTTTGGCTTTATAACTATTTTGATCTGAGCGTCTCTGATGAGTCTTATGTAGACGAAACGCGCGTCTGACGTATTAAATTATAATCCTGGTACCTTTGATAACTATTCGGATTTTAGATATGTTGAATTAGGCCGCAGGAGGACACTGTTCCGTTATCGTTGGCTGGAAAGTAATTTAACAGTAACACAAACTGAGTGTGACCGGGAGTGGAAAGAGTCACTATAGAAGTCAATTACGGGCAAAACATGGTCATTTATAAATCAAGCGGTGTTTAAGGTCTTGGGTGATGCATCATCATACTTCCTGAGCTAAAATTTCAGACCGCAATGACCATAAGGACGCAGTTCATTGTAACATTTGTACAAAAATTTCGTCACTAAAAAATGTATTTTGATTCATCGCTAAACCAAACATATTTACAAAGTGTATTCAACATATTTTGTAAAGTATAGCAGGTTCTAGGTGCCGTCTTAAGCATTTAGCTGGGTTAATGTTTGTTCTATGTTGAAGCCTTACTGTGACATTGAGATGACAAACGACATCTCAGTACTTCATCAAAAGTAAAGACATCTGGCGCGTAAGCGGTTTTTCACAGAATAGTTTCGAACTGTTTTTGTCGATTTCGTTAGAAACCATGGACACATGACGGTGTTTTTTTGGTACTCTTCTCGGATAAAGTGGTCCAAATTAGATCAAAACCTTAACGATCAAAAGTTATACTGAATCGCTGGTTGCAATAGACATGATAGTCGGGAAGACGTGAATAATTGAGCACCTTTAAGTCTGACAACAGCATTTCTTATTCACTGACAGACAACAAACAATGGCAACGTTTCGAGTATATATCTGTTTATAGTCTCGGCTCAGCGTTGCAAATAAGAAAAAAACGATATAGTATTTTTTTAATTAAAATGTTAGGTGTCTCCTCTATCTTTTCGATTAAACGGATTTCGACCGTGTAAGGGCTGAATTGCCAGTCAAGGTCGTTAAAATTTACATCGTCGATTACACGCATACACCAAGATTCGTTATTCTTTTACGCCTTTCTATGAAACTTTAAACATACTAACATGTAAGAGGACAATTGGATTTTGAATCAAACTATTGAAAATAGAAATTTAATTGACATTTCTTTTTTGTCGCAATCACTAATTGCAAAGGTTTTGAGAACATTCATACTGCGTTAACTAAAAGACCAAAGAAAAACTCCAAATTCGGATTGTTTTGGAAACAATTAAGTCATAACCCTTAATGTATAGTTAATTCTAAAACTTACCATAATCAGCAGAGCAGAATTCATTTTGCGGGTGACGATAACCACGACACGAACAACTGTGCACTATTTGTCATCCATACTAGAACAATAATAATTGGCAATATATTCGTAACCATTCTAACTGCTTGTATTTTTTCGAACTGATTCAAAATATAGCATATGGAAAACCGAATCCTTACGTCTTTTAATATGTAAATTGCAAATACCTTTGCCAATGGGTATCAGGGGGTAGTAGATGGGGTTACTTGTAAAGGATAACATGTCATATCAATGTGATCTATTTACAAATAGGCCCTGCACGTTTATGCTTCACTTGCACGATGCAATACTTATGAAACATTTGGCCATACAGAACGAGCAAGCATGCATTAATGACAGACATGTTTTGCGGAAACAACCCTTCTCGAACCCTATACCACTTAATCATATTGCAATGTAACATATAGAATAATAAAATATCAAATTCAATGGTATAAGCTGTGATCATGCAGGAGCAATATTAATTATAGGATTGTTTATCACATAAAGGTATATGCACTTTGGCTTTGACATAATTACTTTTTTTTCCATACAGAGCTGTGCATTTGTTATTTTCTGTAGGATATTTTTTGACAATGAAATTTGCCATCATAATTTTATACTGATAATGTGATTCTTGATTTTTCATTCAAATCAAACTTTTTCGTTTTTCTTGTTTTAAAAAAAATATATATACATTTAGACACATGCCAATTTAATACATGTCAATGACAAACTAAGTTCTTGTAGATGAAATAAATATTAACTTTAGCTTATATGTCACTTAATAAGGGTAAATTTTGAAGTAATTTTTTAAAACTCTATTTCTCGACTTTTGGTCTACATGATAAAAGATGTACTTGTTGATTAAATAATATGTTGATTGCAATGTTTTTTTTTGTTTTTCATTACTTTTATATTTAGATACCGCTTTTTCGTTTGGCATTCAACGTCTCTATTTAAATTAGCTCACGAACAATAAGAAGCTGTGATCTGCATCTTCAAATTTTCAGCAGAATTGTTCCTGCTACACTGTGTTACATATGTGTTTTGTTCATTACTTTGTACGTCAATTATGCAATAAATTTCTCGTTTGAATTGTTTAATTTGTCATATCGGGACCTTTAATATATAGCTGATTATGCGATAAAGGCTTTCTCATTGTTAATGGCTGTAAGGTAATCTATAGTTGTTTTTTTCTGTGTCATTTTCGTCTCTTGTGGAGAGTTTTATATTAGTTTCACACCAATATTAAAGTGAATCAATGCCCCCCTCCCCTCCCCCCCAAAAATGACGAAATATTTTATGATTATTGTTGAACTAGTAATCTAGACTAAAACATATTTTATATGTCTTCATAGGTATACGAAAAATGTTGTTGATGTCTTTTTGGGGTCAAAGATAATGATTAGATTGCCAAGAAAACTTAAAGATAAAGGGGAAAATGAGACTTTAATGACGATTTAACCTATATATTGAATAAATTAGTATGATGTTTTGAACTTGCAAATGAATGCTAATATTTTGAAAAAGTATTACTTGGGAATGAGTTTTACGAGAGTCCCACCTCGCCATCCTTTTCTTACAAAGTTATATTTACTAGATTCAAGGTCAAAGTATTAACTTATTTAACCAATAGCCAATCAACACTACGGTTGTGAATTAGAACGCTGCACGTACGGTTGCACTCGACTTCAATCTTAATTGACTAGGAGTGTCAGTTTTCCTTTGGGCACCCTGGTTTCACCCACCAATGAAAAATGGCCGCTACGAAACAAAATAGCGTTAAAACACAGAATGTCAAAACTTGTTAAGTTGAAGTTTTGAATAGCAAAATTGTATGGATACAATCGACATTTGGTTGATCGTTATGTTTTATTTGTTTTTTACATACATGTAATGAAATATTACAGATGAGTATATGTTCCAATTGTCGTAACCACAATGCCGCCATTGTTTTTAAGAAAAATTGCAGGATTTGTATGCTCATGATCAAATGCACGAATTACAACCGTGAACTATGACTGGTTGTTAATAAAGGCAACGATATGATACCACTGTTCTGAATTCATAAATCGGTGGTGATAAACAAAGGCTATATAAAGTACCTGAGATTACTCATAGAGAAGCTATGGATTGACCATATACTACTTCATTTTCTGTCATACAATGTAACACTTTTTGATTGACAGCATATATGTCGAACAATTTAGTTGGTTGTTATTCTAACAAACTGTAAGTATGCCAGACGCAACTGAATTTTGTAAAATATCCCATAAAACGAATATAGTATATGATGCAATCTTGTTATAGTGTATGATATATTAGCCGCATGATATTAATCTTAGTTCGTCTAATAATAGATGTATAAACATTTTCTCAATATCCGTTTTATAGTAGCATGTTTATCATTTGTCGTGAAAAATCATAATATCAAATAGAATTAGAAGATTTAGCTTACAAAATCCTTATATTTGATTAAAGTAACATTCATCGTAAGCGGAATATTGTTTGAATGTTAGTTAACGTACTAGATTGATCTAGGTTATGAATACAAATTGTTTGTGAGCCCGTCGCTGTGATCAATGTAAGATTACTTTGGTTAATTCTATCATTATGGAGAGTTGATATGTCTTTTTTCTCATGTTTATAATCTTATTAAGAAAAGATAAAATGTGTTATGTAGGTTTTGTGTTTTTGCGTATGTGTATCTTGTGTGTGTTTGTGAAAGGTGTTGTTACACTTTATACATTTTTCTTTTCTTTCGGGATCAACTAATACAGATGCAGATCCGGTGAAAATATGGATGACATCGAGTGATACTAGTAATACTTTTGCCTCAATCATGAACCCCATATGCATGGTATGTGAAGTGCTATTTATTAAGACATTTGAACGTCTAATATATAGACCACTCGGTACAATGTACAGTCAATATCTAATCTAGTCAATATTGAAATATTTAAGAATATTTTTGTTTTTCCATATCTGTAAATAAAGGCAACAATAGTGTATCGCTATTCAAACTCATGAATCCATGGACAAAAAACAAAATCGGGATAACAAACTAAAACTGAGGGACACGCATTAAATATAAGAGGAGAACAACGACACAACACTACAATGTAACACACACAGAAACGGACCAAGCATCAGACAAAATCCCACGAGAATAATAAATATAACATCAAAACCAAATACATGAATTTGGGATAAACAAGTACCGTGACACGTCTTATCGCAATGTGAATTTACACTAAAAAATAAGAGAAAACAAAAGACGCAACGTTAAAATGTAACACACACAGAAAACGAACTATAATATAACAATGGCCATATTCCTGACTTGGTACAGGACATTTTTAAAGGACAAAATGGTGGGTAGAACCTGGTTTTGTGGCATGCCAAACCTCCCTCTTATATAGCCATGTGAAGTATAACATTAAAATGACAACTTTACACCACAGGACTACAATATAAATAAATTGTAAAAGATGCGTTACATGTTCATCCTAGCTTTAAATAGTTTATATACATACATATAGAAATCAAAATGGTTAATACGGCAATATCTATAATTTGGTAAGTCCCAATTGAAAACTTAAAACAATCAAATAAATGATTAAAGTGTCCCTGCCTTATGATGTAAGCCCTCAGGAATAAACATAAACTACGCAGTTTAATATAGTCAATATTGTCCATAAGTTCGGTCTGGAGCATACTTTTCAATAGGTCTTCAGCAGTCCTAATAAAAACAACCACTAAGTTCTAGTCTACCAAAGACGAAGTTAACTTGCGTTTCTGCTGATAATTTCTTAAGATAATTTGTAAAGCAGTCAACAAGTCTAATCCAAGTTAACTTTTGTACAGGTTAGGACTGAACCAACCAATCTGTTTGTGTTATGGATAGCTATTAATATGTCTATATGTTTCAATATATTTATTACGGAATCAATGTCAATACTAATGAATAAATCATATTCTGATCTTTTAATTTGTATAATTATTTGACCTGTTTCGCTTCTTTATACAGGAGCTACTGGTGACCTATTGAGTCAAAACACGTATGACTGCTGAAAAATTACAAACATTTCAACTTTGACGAGATCTTATATAGCCTTTCAGAGAGTTTGAAAGGACAAATAAGATTACTTGGATCGTATCTGAATTGATAAAACAACTTACCGTGACTTCAAGTATGTCATACCCCGTTTGTAAAAATAACTTCTTCTAGTGCAAACAAAATTACCTTTTTTGTGTCTAGTAATCTGTTTTGATTAAATAAGTGTTAAAGTGATTATCAGTTACGGTATTCCCTACTTTAAATTGACGGGTGATACACTCATTATGTTGATTGTCATCAGATAAGTCAGACATAGGCATATCAAACATCGTATAAAACATAAACATCGTCAGATGGGACCAAACGGAAATCACATTTACTTATTATATTTGAATTTATAGCTTATTCTTTTGTTTTCCGGTTAATGTTGTGTCGACTTTAGTTTGTCGCGATTTCCTTTTCGAATCAGGAATTTTGATTGTCACTCAAATATATCTCGCTTTTTTTTTTCAAAAACTGCACATGTTGGAATTTTACCTTGAATATTATATCTAGTGAAGTCGTATCTACACTATTGATATAACATGACAAAATAGTCACAAGTAACGAGACAAACACTATATTCTGTTGATATACATTGTACATGTGAATGTTGAGAATAACATGATTTATAACGCTCCTGTAATGCTGGTCACGTTCCATTCACGAAGACATTCTTGATTGAGGGTTGCTGCTAACAAGGAAGTCATTAAACCAAGAGTTCCAAATGGTGTAAATTTTACGGACGCCATTACGAGCTGGTTGACCGTTATGGAATAACCGTTTCACAAATGTTATCGGATATGTCCCTTACGTCGTAACTACAATCCCAATCCCTTTCATGAATGTGACCTATCGAATCAGATTAATAACCGGAATTTTTATCACATAAGCAACACGACGAATGCCATATGTGAAGCATGATCTGCTTACCCTTCCGGAGCACCTGAGATCACCCCTAGTTTTTGGCGGGGTTCGTGTTGCTTATTCTTTTGTTTTCTATGTTGTGTCATGTGTAATATTGTTTGTCTGTTTGTCTTTTTCATTTTTAGCAATGGCGTTGTCAGTTTATTTTCGATTTATGAGTTTGATTGTCCCTCTGGTATCTCTCGTCCCTCTTTTAGCAAAACTCCACAATTGAGTAATCTACCTTATTTGAACTCAGTATTATTGTAGAATTTTTTTTGCGTGTAATGATTTAATTAAAGGCAACAGTAGTGTATCGCTGTTCAAAAAGTCATAATCGATTGAGAGAAAACAAATACGGGTTACAAACTAAAACACACTATAACGTTGTTGCAAGAACGATGCTCCTTCATTTGCATCAATGCAAGTGTTATATCATGTAAACAAATCCAGCCAGTAATGTCAAATAAACAGATTCCACAAACAGAGCAAAGGTAGAAATCAGATGACAACAGTGTACCCAATTAAATATTTCAACGATTGGCTTAATGCGGGGTTCACACATTGCCGATTATTACTCCCGTTTGAGATCAGACAGCGATACGACACGAAAAGTAAAAAAGTCGGATTAGTATCCTAAATTATCTGGAATGTCCTATTATTGTCTGAACGCAGTCGTTTTAGTTCGTAACAGATTCCTACTGGTCGGGAAGGGTCCGAATAGTTCGTCAAAGCACCCCGACACTTAGGTGCGTCCCGTAACATTCGGGGAAACTCAGCCGATTTTGTCTACTCGTATTACAATCGTAACAGACTCTGCTGTATTGGATCGAATTCCTAACAATGTTCTGTGTATTCGGGACGGTGTCCTGTGGAACGGGAATGATCTGGAGAAATTTGTTCGAACGGATAACTTCCGTCAGCGTCGGTTCACTATCTTGTCACTATCTGATCTCTGTCGGATTACATTCGGTAGAATCGGGACGCAGTCGTGACAGACTCGGTCGAATTTTACCTGGCGAAAGATACAAATCGGATTAGAAGCGGATTTAGAACGGGATTATCGGGATAAATTCGCTTGGAAACGGTTGAATATCGACGTTTCCGGAACAATATCTGATTGTTGTCGTGATTTTAAATTTTAAAGTTTGAATTTACATCCACGATTCATAGGATCTTGATCAGACTTTTGATAAATTTTAATCGGGAATGGTCCTGTCAAGGACGGCAGTAAAAATCGTGAATGTGTGACCCCAGCTTAACCCATACTTTAAATAAAGATTTTAAATTCACGACATGTCACTTGAAAAAGAAAACTGACAGCCTGAGTTATGTAGCACATCATTTTGGAATTATGTTATTCAATGCTCTTTAGCTTTGAATTTTGTAAACTTTTCAATTCATTTGATTGAATTTCATTACGTTGCGTTACTTTTAATTACTAGAACTATCCCGGTATATTTAATAAGTTCTACATGTTCTTACAACCATTATGTAGATGGTGGATATTTTGTCCCTGGGTGTATCATCAGCCAAGTAGTCACAACTATATTGTTTTCACATGAAAAGTTATTGATAGGTTCATTGGAAGTAAATACACAATTTTGTATTATATGTTGGATATTTGAAACATCCAAGTTTTCTTCTTACCTCGCTTAGATTGCCTTTGCTGACACATTTTGTTTAGAATTCTTGTTTTATAAGGCCTTTTTAATCGTCTTCATACCTAAATAGCACAAACGATTACTACCAAATTACAGACGCCTGACTGGGGACAGGTAAAACAGAATGTGGCGGGAGTAAACTTGTTTGTTGGCCAAGTCCTTCCTTAAATTTGAAAAGAGGTGTAATAATGCAACATAAGAACAAACAATATAAATCGGTTGCAAATAGGCTTATCTCAATTTAATTATTTGAAGTGCTTTCAGTCAACCATTGAGGTTCGCATGTTGATGACATAAGGTCGTTAACATGTTTCATTATTAACCCAGCGGCAGCGCTGTCCTTCTCTTCGGCATAGTGCCTTCTTGGCAAGGCAGATGGTACCATCATTTGTATTGAAAGGGTCATATTTGCAATCTCTTGAGTTTGGACCAATTTTCTGAAAACAGAAAGTTTATAGTTAACTGTGGTGGTGTACGATATGCTCCAATTTAGTATAATATTACCTATTGGAGATACGATGGATATGCTTGTTGTGCAAAACAATATATTCTGCGAGTTACGTATACAATGTGTGTTTACAACAATTGTTAAAAGAGAGTGTATCCCAGAATTATTGTAACTTTTGATGAAACAACATGTACGATATCATGTTTCAATGAAATGAGTTTCAAGGTATACAATAATGACCTGCATATTCTTTTCCCTCATTAACATACATAACTACAGATTACTAAATATATTTAATCCATGTGTTGGTGTAAACATTGTTTATTCATGCATTTCTATATTGTCCATTTATATTGTAACTGGACAAAGGTTTGTTATGTTTAAATATGAAGCTATATAAATCAATGAGTTTTATTACACATTAAATATGAGCTGTCGGGCGTTGTTATACATAATCCCTTGATACTTGCCTCCTATGTTTAATACACTAAAATGGATTTTAGCAATTATTGAATAATTCAGGTGCAAAAATAATTACTGTCAGCAAAATTGTACGATGCATTTTTTAGGGTCATTTAATACGATGAAAATGTTTCTGTATGCACTAGTTACGAAAGGTTATTGAGCTTTAAAACGGAAGTAGTTGAAACATACTACATTCCTCAGTAAAAGACATAAATATCGTCCCACGTAAATTATCAATTGGAATGATTGTCTGAATATCATTCACGACTCACTCCGTAAATACTGTTTAAAATAGGTGAAACGGGAAAAAGCTTTCAAAAATCTTAAAAACCCTATTTCACGTATCAAACATAAACTAAAAAAACTAGCCAAGGAATTTGTTTTGTCCCGGCTGATAAAGCAGCTAATAATATCATTATTGTTTGTCGTAAATTTTATATTGAGGTTCTACAAAAGGAAATCACGAATTCACCAACATTCCAACTGACTTCATTCTAGAAAACGACATCTGTAACAAACACAAACTTTTAGCTACTTCTTTACAAGCAGAACCAAATACAATGAAAGTCCCAACTATGAACTGGCTTCCGAAGCTACACAAAAAACAAATATAGATTTATTTCATCTTCAAGCCATTGTTCCATTACTTTATTGTCTATTCTACTTACTAGTACACTTGGTACAATAAAAAAAACTGAAAATAGATTGTTCAAATAAAGCCTTTAAAAATAGTGGAATTAATTACTTTTGGAGTGTCAAAAACGCGTTGGAAGTACTTGATAAATTGCAAGCATATATTGATGATTTTGAATCTGTTCAAAGTTTTGATTTTTCTACCCTATATACCACTTTGCCTCATATTCTTAGTAAGAAAAAAATCTCATCCCAAATTAAAAAAAAGTCAGAATGTTCAAACTCTTTTAATAATTTTTTAGTAGCAATAAACAAAAGAACTATGTCATTTGGACATGCTTTATTACTGTATATGCGCTTGAATTTTTACTTGATAACATCTTTGTTCGCTTTGGACATTCCGTATATCGTCAAGTTATTGAAATTCCAATGGGAACTAACTGTGCACCACTTATTGAGGACCTGTTTTTGTATTGTTATTAGTTACAATTCATGACTAAAATTAGCAAAGACCCATCGAAACAACATTTGATACAAAAGTTTAACAATACTTTTAGATATTTGGATGATATATTGGCTCTCAACAATGACGACTTCAGTATGTATACTAAAGAAATTTATCCTGTTGAACTTACTTTAAATAAAGCTAATACTAACAATGACCACTGCCCTTTCCTCGATCTTGATATCTATCTCATTAACGGGAAGATTAATACAAAAATCTATGATAAAAGAGATGATTTTTCATTTCCTATCGTTAATTATCCATTTTTAGAAGGTGACGTTAGGTAGTCACCATCTTATGGTGTTTATATATCTCAACGTGTACGATTCGATCGTGTATGTAACAACGTATTAGATTTTAGCGAGAGAAATTTATGAATTACTGAAAAATTATTACACCAGGGTTTTCGATATCACAAACTAGTCAAAACATTGACTAAATGTTATCATCGGTATAAGGAAATAATTCGTAAATATAACTCTAAATCTTTACAAAGCACAAAAATGTCAGTTTTCTCCTCAAAAGCTTACAAAACCTTTAAACAGACTTATTGAGAAGGGATATAGTTACGATACTGTTGTCAGGTCATTAAAGATTGCATATTTTGGCTTTAATATTGATTCACTTATAGGGTCTCTACATCGGAACTAAGCACATTTATTTGAAAACAGTTGTTGGCATGACACGGGTTATGTTCTTCTCATATATTTTATGATATTATGGTACTAAGCTCCTAACGTAAGGGATTGTACCTGATATTCAAATGATGAAGACATAATCTTTCAATCAGTTTTGTTGAGGTCTGGAGCTGGTATGTCAGTTAATTGCTAGTAGTCTGTTGTTATTTATGTATTATTGTCATTTTATTTATTTTCTTTTGTTACATCTTCCGACATCGGATTCGGACTTCTCTTGAACTGAACTTTAATGTGGGTTATTAATGTGGCTAGAGGTATAGGGGGAGGGTTGAGATCTCATAAACATGTTTAACCCCGCCGCACTTTTGCGTCTGTCCCAAGTCAGAAGACTCTGGCCTTTGTTAGTCTTGTATGATTTATAATTTTAGTTTCTTGTGTATAATTCGGAGTTTAGTATGACGTGCATTTTCACTGTACTAGTATACATATTTTTAAAGGGGCTAGATGAAGGACACTTACGGATGCGGGAGTTTCTCGCTACATTGAAGACCCATGGGTGGCCTTCGGCTGTTGTCTGCTCTAAGTTCGGGTTGTTGTCGCTTTGACACATTCCCCATTTCCTTTCTCAATTTTACATGTGTGCTAGGACATTTAATTTAGCTATACATGGTCTTCATGATGTCGCTTTTAACCACTGACATTCCTAGTTTAAAGAAGGTAAGCTGGTTCTATGATACTTACGCAGCTCATTCTGCAGTTTCTATGGTACGAATAAGAACATCTGGTAAACAGGTAAAACGTTTGATACGGGGTCAAATTGTCGAGTTGACTTACAAAATCACACAATCCTATCCTTTTAGTTCCATCAGCCTGTTTTGTTCCTAAAAGACAAATATGTAATTGTTTGTTGATTTTTTTTAATATTGAAAATATGCCATTTTTATATTTTTAAAGACACGGCTAACCATTCAAGTAATTTTCTATATTGCATAGCGTTCAGTCTAATGAGATATTTCGTCCCATTCTTATCTTTTGTTTTAATTCTTTTTAAATGTTGAACTTATGATTAAATAGGACATTGCAGTTTTACCAAAAGTGTTTCATATATAAACATGTACCCATAATTCATTTGCAAATGTACACAAAACCAGTGATGTTCAACTAATGAGTCTTATTACATTTAATTCTTATATCATAAAAAACCAAAATAGTGATTAAGCAGAATGTATAGATTAAAGCTATTGCGTGGGACGTTAAACGTCCCCCCCCCAAAAAAAACCCAAACTAACTGTAATAAATCTTTTGTGTCATGAATGGTTACCCTATCAGAGTTTTGTCGACTTAACCTCAGAGTCCTCATATGTGTAATTACGATCGATGGTGCCAATATTTATGTATGCAACCGTTTGTTACCAATATTTAAATTTCATCAATCAATTAGGAAAATATCTATCAAGGCAAAATAAAAGCTCAGAAAAATCGGATGTACCCTGAACGGAACGAGACCAAATGCGTCGACAAGGTTGTTATTTCCTATTAACAATGCATCCAGATATTGAGGTAATTACTGTAATATTTCGTTCGTTTTCGTACAAAAACTAATACATTTGTTTGGAGAAAAACATAGTTTGCAAAAGTATAGATTGAAAAAAGTCTTGTATCAAAAGATCTAACATGTAATAAATTCATGCCGATGACCTAAACTTTAAAAGTGTCAAATTCAATCGGTTGTCAGAACTCTTTTTCAGCAGATTCATGTGGCATGTACTATCGTATGTATTGATGGATACATTAACAATTTAAACACAATATATAGGGACAGAGGTTATGATGCTGCTATACAATTGAAGGTTTAACTATCGGAAAATTCAAATTCTCACATTTGTCGGAACACCTAGTTTGCATTCTTTCATCAGTATCTTGAATAAACAAGTATCAGACTCCCCAATTATATTCCTTGTCTATTATTTTTATTCATTTGCTGCTTAATATATAAGTTCATTTTGCATCTTACAGTGAACTTACCCATTAAGATTAAAGACTTTCCGACTGTTAAACGTACTCCACAGATAGCACCATTCCCTGCTGTCTCTATGACAACATCTTGTCCAACTCCTTCTGTCACTCCCTGTATTGTAAACGTGTCGCATTATATAACTATTAATAAATCATAAATTCTTCGATATTTGAATTTAAAAGGCCAGACTGTTTTAAAAATTAAAAAAAAAGTCCATTTCATTTTAAGCACATTGGTTCACACTGCACTATAATGACATGACTGTAATGTTAAGCATTTAGTTACTATCAATTATAAACTGTACGTTTGTGGTGAGAATTGAATTTCATTGTGTTGTTTGTAATGATGCAACATCTTTAAGCAACACAAATAATATATTTTTTTAATCATTCAATTGAATTTTTAAAAAAATATTCCTTTCTTGTTTAACTATCCTTAGTTATTATTGCAATACAATTAAAGGTATACGTTAGATTTAAGTTTATTTGTAAACGCTATTCCTCCCTGGAGATTTTCCCAAACAAACAAGTAACAGATAAGTTTTCCGTCGTATAATCGTTCAATGTGCACGCTTTACGTTTGCACTTGACTTTAAACACAGGCTCCAAGGTCATACATTTTAACATAGCAAATTGCATAACTGGTCTCTGTGCTATATTTCGATCCACATTTCTTTGCGCGATCACATTAAAACATTTAAAAAACTTGCCTTTAAATATTCCTTGAGGAATGCTTTTTTTATTTCAATTAGTTAGTGAATACATTAAAAAAGTGTTATTGTTTGCTTATTTAACTGTTTTGCTCTATTTTCTTCCAAATCGTTTTTGTGCAATCCAATAATCATAATTGTTTTTTTTCTGGTAGACGTGTTTATGATATATACTTTTCTGTTCAATGTTTTCAAATGCAATCATTCGTTGTCTATACTGTTGAAATTCCAAATTTAACCACCTTTTGTAAGATACCACCAATGCGATGGATGATACATATACAGGTAGCACCAACTTAAATTTGCAAGCTGTGTTAACGCAACACAAAAAAAATATATAAACAAACATCGAAGGCAAGCAAAAACAAACTACGTTAATTGCCTATAACTCTAGCCTATGTTGTGATAACTATTTTCGTCAAAATATGTATTTGGAGTGGTTCCTGTATTTGAGACCAGTAATACATTTTTTATTTAAACAAATCTTCTATGTCATTTGATCTCTGGCTGAAATTTGTCCTCATGGTCCTGTTGGCAATCATACCACATCTTTTTTACTGTATTGTATTGTTTTGTTTAAAATGTAAAATTCAATCAGTTTGAATTTTGAAATTCATTTTATACTGATACTTACCTTCATATTGAAAATAATATTAAACGTATATTTCCAAGTCGCAAAATTGTTTGCAGTATCATCTGCTGGGCCTGATATAAACTGTTCATTTGTTACTTTGCCATAAAATACTGAAAAATCATAAGTTATTGCAAATGAAAAAAAACAAAAATTTCGAGGGACACGTCAGTTGTCAAATCATAAGTTATCTAATCAAATTACAACATCTAACAGCTCAAACACTTCAAACGAACTGTCATATTCCTGACGTATGTAAATCCCAAACAGCATTTGTAAAACAAATAATGCAATGTATTAGACAGTAAACATAGAGATGATACACAAAGGACTGTTTATAGTTCATTATTTCCGGAAATCACAAAGTGTATATAATCTATAATAATCATTGAATGTTGTTAAATAACAACTCATGGGTTTTGAGCATTTTATCTCAATATGGCTTATGTCAAATATATAGTGTGATTTTGATGGTTTTTTATACCGAAGTGTCAAGATATTCTTCATTATGTTCATTTATGAACAAAACAGTTTATAAACAGCACAATGAATTTTTTTCCACTGAAGTGTCAAGATATTCTTCATTATGTTCATTTATGAACAAAACAGTTAACTTAACTGGGTCAAAATCTTTATATTTTGTACATAGGCGGTAATGGTAACGTTTTTCCTGTAGCTCAGTCCATATCGTAAACTTGGATATGTATGATAGCTCGTTTCGAATCTGTGACATTTTCACATATGTAGTTAAATTTTCGGGGTACGAAGTGGGATTACTTTTTCCGTAAATTAGCATACCCGAACATCCTTTTGTGATGCAGCTCCTTGTGGTAAAATATGCCCTTTTTAACACAATAAGTACTTTGAAAATTTAATTCTTTGAACACATTTAATAGCTCCATAGTTTTTACACATTTATTCTATGTTCCTCTACTTTCCTAATCACCACAAATGGTTAAGTTCAGTCATTTGTAAAAAATAGAAACATGTCCAATATCACTACACAGAGATTTTTTCTTTACACGTGACTTTTGAGTTCCTCATTTCGAGGCGCATTAGAGATATTGTTCCAACTGTTTGATAGTGTTTCCCTCTAACGTTTTCGATACATGCGTATTTCTCGTCGCACAAGATTTATTCTGTGATATTATAACCGTTGGATAGTTAAAAAACGAATCGATGGCATAGAATATTGGTTCCGTCCAAATAATAAATTGAACATAATTGCTATATATTTCTACAACTGGAGCTGCGTGTTAACAAAAAAGTAAAATCACAAACATACTGAACTCCGAGGAAATCTCAATATAAAAAGACCCCAATCAAATGGCAAAATCTAAGGCTCAAACACATCAAACGAATGGATAACAGCTGTCATATTCTTAAGTTGGTACAGTCATTTTCTTATTTAAAAACCAATTGTAAAAGATCGCCATATCTCTACATAAGAGGAAAACAAAATAGTGGATGAAGATAACATCGCAATCTTACATCACAGACAAATACCACAATAATCATCCAAAGTTGAACAAATTGGTTGCTGCCAGCTGAGACATTTCAAATTATCAAGTATTCATAGGCTGCCTGTTACTTATCGAAGTCAATACATAATTGTGTGTTTATATGTTCGAGGCTTTCTTTGAGAAGGCACTTCTTACAAAAAAACTACAAACCGATCATGGCATTGATATCTAAAAATGATTTGCCTTTAACGACGCCAACTGTACGAGCTAAAACGCACGACAACAGATACAATAAATCTGCCATCGTTCCGTGGAAATTTTCGTCAATTGAACTGCAAAACATTCATGTTAAAACGGTTTTTCAGAAAGAACCTGAAACTTCATGTATTTATTTATACACATTTTCGATTTAATAATTCTTTTGTTTTTTATTTTTCATATTTGTAACATTTGTAGCTGTCTCATGGTACAGGTTTCTTTGCTCCAATTCGCCATGCCTTATTCAAACATTTTGTTGGTTTATCCTTTAGCATAATCTATCATAAAAATATTCAATATCAAATTTTCATACATTATCACAATTCTTGTTTCATCTAGTCGGAATTGATTAGTTGTCATATATTAAATGTTGATTATTGACTTTAGTGAGTTATTTTATATACTTGTAACCTGGTATGTTCATATTTGCATAATGTTGTAAGTATCCATACTTTTCTAGTATAGAAACATAAAATGATATTGACAACTATGTGTAAACAAAATAAACAGACATAACAGGTAAACAAGTAAAAAAAAAGAGGGGTGCAGCAGTCTAAACTATGTTCTGGTCTCTATTACTATAAAACAAACAAATATGTCAACTCAGAATCCTATAAAGGAAAATAGACAAAACACATTTATTTAGCAAAATTGAAAGATAAGAAATAGAAAAATTACTATAGCATAATGGTGGTATGTTTAGGCCATGTCAAATGGATATTATCAAAAATTAAACAAAGCAGTAAACGGAATATTAAAAATAAACAAAAAAACAAATATAAGAACACTTTAACACATTAGTAAGGTTGAATACAACGTCAGTACATATAATTTGTTCTTTAAGACCATCGTGTATTATTTGCGAAGTTGATCAGAAGTATTTATCAACAAAGTCTTGATATGTTCTAATCACCTTTTTTATAGAAAAGGGACGAGACGCGATTTAAAAAACCCTGGTTCAACAACTTTCTTTGCAGATACTGTTGAAGATTTACAACGTCTGAGTAGCAGCTGCACGCTCTTGAATATCAAATTAGTTGGGCAATGTATACAGTAGTTGATGGTATTGCTACTTAAGTGGGGGTATATTGATTATTTCAAAATTAAAATCGTCATGTTTGTTATTCTGATACTGAGATGACCGCGCACATGTCAAACTCGAGGTTAAATCTAAAAAAGGCAGAGGAAGCCTTGTATGTTGATGAGTTCGGTTTTTATTCATGTGTTTTAGCCTCAATTATGTGGTCATTTTTATTAATTTCCTGTTTACAAAAGCTTTACATACGAAAAACGAAGGATTTTCTTATCCCAGGAACATATTACCTTGGCTGTATTTGGCACAGCTTTTTCGAATTTTGGATCCTCAATGCTCTTCACCTTCCTACTTGTTTGGCTTGATAAATATTTTGATATGAGCGTCACTGATGAGTGTGATGTAGACAAAACGCGCGTCTGGCGTGCTAAATTATGATCCTGGTACCTTTGATAACTTATTATAATGACAGGAAAGTATTCAAGTTCTGTTTTTAAACAGGCCCAACAACAACATATCGACTTTGGCGTTTGATGTACACATTTAGTCTAGAACTTACCATAATCAGAAGAGCAGTATTGATTTTGCGGGTGTTGAAAACCAGCACACGAACAACTGTATACACCACTTGCCAACCATACTAGACAAATTATCAGTGGTAGCACTTTGGTAACCATTCTAACTGTTTTTGTCTATTGATATAATGTATAATATATATATGGAAAGCTGACTGTTACATCTTTTAATATTTGTTTTGTAAAGTATTTTGCATTGAAACACAGAGGGAAATAGATTGGGTAATGTACACAGAAGAACCTGACATAGAAATATTTTCTTTCTAAAAAAAAAGTGTACTTTCAATTCGAGGTTCAGCTATACAGTATGAGCAAACTCGAATAAATGGCACAATTGTTTTACGGAAATAAACCTTAACCGACCTCGTAACAACACTTAATTATATTGTAATCTAACATAAGAATAATATCAAATTAACTACAATTGTGGAATATTTACTCACTGTAGAACAAGATTGATATGGATTATTATCATATACTAATATTTATGTGGAAATAAATTTAACGAACAATGTATATATACCAACCCTTTCACACTACATATTTATAAATACTTCATAGAGTTTTGCCTTCAGGGATGTTTTTCTATTAAAACATGGCCATATATGTACAAGAGCAACGACTATATGTGCTTCAGTTTTAAAATGTATATTAAAATCACTTGTTCGTCAATGTTCATTTTCCTAATTGAACTAATTCTTTATTTCACAATATGTCATTCTATTAGAAATTATTTGTTTGGCGTCTGTTTTAAAGGTCTCGAAAAATATAGTATATGATACATTTTGTACATATAATTATATTGTTTTTCAATATTGATTTAATTGCATGGATATCAAGCGAGTTGATACAAATAAAACGACATTATTTATCGGGTAGCTGTATTGATAATTTTAGAAAATGATACTAAATGCAAATAACTAAAACGTTGGATATCGTCTGGTGTATATCCAAATTAAGTCCTGGTTTCTATGATGAGTTTATTTACTGTTTTAAGGTCAAGGATCAGTAAATGAACTAGTCCATAGATTTTTTTTAAAATTAAGAACTCGATTAGATATTGAAAATATACATCAGAAAATGTAAAAAAAAGTATAGGTCACCGACTTCGTTTTCGAGAAAAATTCATTTTTAAAATGGTCCGAGAGGGTACTTTTATTACAATGAATATATAGGGGAAATCTGTATTTTTCTTCTACAATTTTCGGTTTCCGGTATAAATCACGTAAACCGCTCCATATAACTTTTGTTTAAATTAACATTTTCTTCCTCGTTGTCTTACGAATTAGATGATGTTAAAAAAAAATATGGTCACCGACTTCGTTTTCCCTGTAGGAGAGACGCAAACTCAACATTTTGGCCAAAAAACCATCAAAATTCGTGACGTCGTTATTTTTATTACATAACGTCAAGTTATCATGCTAATTATTTCCAACGTTCTTCGTGTTGATTATGCATGATTATTATGTGTTTCGTATTGATAGATTCTTTTTATCTGGATAATTAGGTCTTTCCACTTTTCTGTGGAAAGACCTATTGTTTTTCTTCTGATTATTATTTTTTTTTCTTCCGCCAAATTTTGTTCTTGCGATAAACATTTGTTTCGCAATATGTCGCTTAGATATTTGGTACATGATATCGAACAGTTTATGCGCTTTTGAAATTTACCCTGCGTAACCGAATACTTTTCTTTGTAGGAGTTATCTCCCCAAACACTGTTTTCCTTGTTATCACAACTCCTTCGCAACCGTAAAAGATTACGACAAATTTATTTTATAAAATTGCTCGTTTTATCCTTCGCATGATTTGTCCAATTTCGACCGAAGCAATATGAACGCTCCATATGAGAGTTATTTCCCTTTTTGTATTTGAAATTTTGAAATGTATTTTAAACTGGAACACCATAAGTGATAGAGACCTAGGATCTTTTGATTTGAGGTCTTTGGTCCAAAAAAATGAAAATTAGGTCAAGGTCAAAGGTCAAGGTCATATTCTAATTTTTGAATTTGTCTTATTTACACTCATTTTCATTAACCTTATAAGATATCGACAAATTATTTTTACTAAATTGTTAGTTGCGACATGTCGTAACTTAATAATTTTGGTTGAAAGGGTGCGTAGACAATAAATGGGAGTTTTAGCCCCTATCATATCTAAAGTTATGCGTAAAGTGATATAACTTATTAACCATACATATTAGAGACCTAGGGTCTTTTGATTTGAGATGATCAGTTAGTGACCTTGAAATTGAGGTCAAGGTCATAGGTTAATTTGACGTTCTAGATTATGACCTTTGCTTAAAATTCATATCTGAACATCAGAAAGCCATAGGAACTGAAATTTTAGACTGATTTTTAATATTTTAATATCAAAATAGATATTTACTGGTGGAAAGACCTTCAATTGTTCTCTGAACAATTGGTTTTTAATTATCATTAATTTTTGTTTTGTATTTCCAATATTCTTTATTCTTTATATTTAGGCACCCAATTATGCTCTTTTTCTTTTTTCTTTTTTTTTTTTTGCCTTTTATTCTGCAATTTTTGCCCATTATTCTGTATTCCGTTAACCCCAATCAGACCCTCTTTTATGGAACATTTTAAAAAGAAATTATACGTTATAAAAAATATGATACATGTTTGTTCATTATCAATACACATGTCTAAAACAATTACTAATTCAAACAAAAATACATTGTAAGTATATGAACGCAAAAATAGTTAAAACATAAAAATAGAAATCATCAGGTTTACTGTCTACAATCTACAAGTTGACGCAATAAAATATGTAATTAAAGCTATAATTTGTTATGCCCCCGCAACTGAAAGTTTGGGGGGGTACCCCTGTCCCTCTGTCCACAAACTTCCCCTATTATAGTTTATCCGCATAACATCTACAGTTTGAATCCTAGAACGTTTTCACTTTGTTGTCTGTTTGTACATATATTGAAGGTGTGCATGTGGTCAGGGTTGTGATCTTTATTAATATTTGCTCTAATGGGAGATTGTTGAATTTAGTCCCTTTTTTTGGGTAACCAATTTGTAAATCTCTTAGACTATCGTGTAGATCATTTGTTTGCATTTTCTCTACGTTCCGATATATGATTTGGCAAATTTTTGAAAACAACAGTTACTTTAGCAGCAGAACATGTAATAGCTCGTTTTTTGGTACTATATCACGACAGATCGAGTTCTGTCCATATACTACTGCTTAAAATCCAATATATAAACAAACATTATATCAACGATTCTACAAATTATTGAAAGAGTGTCGTGCGGTTATTTATACATCTGCAAGTTAACAATTAAAACACGCAGACAAACTGACATCTTTGTAAATATTTTTTTTTGTTCATGGAAAATTTTCGCTTGTTGTATGTTAAGTTAGCATAAACTCACAGATTTCTTGTTGTAAACAAGATACACGCCGCGCTATTCGATGAATTTAACAATACGAGCGACACGAGTTAAAAAAGACAAACAAGCAATTTTTATAGAAATGTTTGGTTGATATGTTTTACCCAACACAATTGAAAATTAACCAAAGGCTACGAATGAGTCTGAAATGACAACGAATTTATGAATGACGGTCGACAAATGGAGACATAAGGGTCACACCAGCAGGCAGGTTGCAGTCTGATCTTGATAAAAGTATTCAATATATCAGTTCATGCAAACCCCAGTCCCCTCAAAAAATAGGCCCGTTTTTTATTCATCATGTTCATTTAATGCTGTATTATTCTGTTGGAAATATTCGTTTTTATTAGCCAAAAAGTGGACAAGATTATTGTTTTCAATCTAAATACGGCCAGACTCTCAGATCTCAGACTGCCTCCTCAAAATCAAGCTTATACTGACTAGGGATAATTATTCAGCTATGTTATTTTAAGATAGGCGCGGGCGTTTGGGGTTAAACAGAACTTCGTAGGTAAATAATATTAAGGTGGATTTTTTTTCCTGAGATTATATTAGAGTATAACTTTCTTTATGGTCGAATTGTGAAACAGAAGTCAATACATTCTTGCTCACTCCTTTGTCGCTTTGAAGGTATCATGATTTTTCATGCTCAGAATTGCAAATGTGTTCCTGTAGTTTGAATTTCAAATGACTGAGTGACGTTTTTTCGACGAACTGGTCAACTCAACCATACCGAATCACTCTACTGTGATGTGATTGCCATATAAAATTAAGGTCAATCTATCATTTTCTACATTTGAAAATACCTGTACCAAGTCAGGAATATGACAGTTGTTGTCCATTCGTTTGATGTGTTTTATCATTTGATTTTGCCATTTGATTAGGGACTTTCCGTTTTGAATTTTCCTCGGAGTTCAGTATTTTGTAATTTTACTTTTGAAATAATCAGTAAATACTGGCGAAAAAAAATCTTTATATGAAAAGAACTGTCTCATAAAAATTAAATACACGGGAAATGGCAAAAAAAAAAATACAAAATACAAAAAAAAAGTCCAAGCAAAAAGTTGGGCGTACGCCCTCATGCCCCCTCTGGACCCGCCACTACACGCAGTTACTGACAGCTTCTTCAAAGCCAATAACAACTAATAATAAATCAGGCATCTAAGACTAAATTCTTACCAAGATTTCTGTAAATCAGTGTTGATTGAGACCACTGGAAAGAAATGCACCACTATTATTCTGTGTAACAGATTGTCATTGTTGCGTCAACCAGATTGATTTCTTGTTTTACTTCATTTGAATTTTAAAAGTGTAAGAAACATTGATTTCTTGTCCAAAAATACCGTGTGTTGCACTTATAAACATTTGTTCCTGTTTTTAAAACATGCTAAATGTTTATAATTACATGATTGTGTAAATTTACATTCAAACATATGATGAATTGCATTTATTTCAAACGTGCCAGAAAACATGCAGATATTCGATTAAGCTGACAATAATTCAAGTGAAAAAGGGATGGGGATATACAAAGTACTGTAAAAGAAAAGTTAGAGTATCTATACAAATGAACGAGAACACCTAATTTTGTGTGTCGCTTCTTTTCCTTCTACAATGAATTAATCATCATGCCTCTGTGTTCTGTATAGGTATAGTCGCATTTGTCATCTTTTCTTATGATTATTCAGTTTGGGTTATTTTGGGAGGAAAACGAAAATAAAGGTGTCAGACCACCAATTAAAAATCTCTATCTGTTCAACCGAATCTTGCAATTTCCACAGCTATCTAAATATTTTACCTTAAGTTCACCTTCAAGGAAATCAGGTATATCCTGAATTGTACATGTATCACCTTTCTACATGCCAATTTTCAACCAATGTTTAAAGTCTTATATGAAATTTCTGATCTTGAAAACACAGGTACTACCAAAATAACTCCCTGTTTTCTGGAAATCTTAATTAAGTGTACTATGTAGCGCATTAATCCTGAATTTTTAACGCAAACTCATAGACAAATGAATTTTTACTCAAAATGGTCTAAATATATTTCCCTTTCACCAGAAGTTTCATTTCTGCATATTTGTTGGTTAGTTTAAGTAAACAATGACATCAAAAGTACTATTTTGTGTCAGAGTTCAATATACTGTCGAGACCGCACTGTTTTCCCTCATCACAATTATGTAGAAATAGTGGTGAGCAACAGTGATCAAGTTTTCACACTTGTTTTAACTGGTCGGCAAATATCCAAACTCAAACACCTGATTTTCGTTTTGAAGCTCGTCTTCATGACTGTTTTCATATTCATTTTTAAAATCCTGTAGCATTTTTTCAATTTTAGCAAACAAGTTCATTCTCCTAGAAGATACATACTTTCCGTCAGATTTACCGTTGTCCCATTGAAAAGTCGCCGGTTGAAATTTTAACATTGCAAAATCTGGTCAAAGGGACGTAATTCATACAAAACTTCGCAATATTTCGTGGAATCCGCTAGACGGCGTTCATTTACTGTTACTTGACCTTAATGTATAAATGCATTCCCGCGTATTTGTTGATATATTAACGCGCATGGACATGGAAACATGACGGTACTGCACTGATACATAACGGTAATAATTATAGTAATAGGTTCTGTCCAACATGTCCAAGATCTAAAGAGTTTGTATTAGTTATTTCAAAGGGAAAATGTACAAATTGCCGATAAATATCATACACAGCCAGTCAATTAAAACAGGTTCTTACACATTAAAGTCATGTCATTGCAATTTCTATTAAAACATGTTGACGAAAACCAAAGGTGTAAAAAAAACATAACAGCAAACATTTAAAATGATGCTTACTCAAAGGCCTTACATGTAACTTGAACACCTGCATTATATGATATTGAGATATTTGTCTTTTTAAGTTGAGTAAATGTTTTGTTGGGATTTGTTTTTCGTATAAGGTTTGAGTTAAAACAATGATAAATACTATTTACCTGCTTATATCAAAGACGATTTGTACAAGTAATAATTTTGCTATTGATATTGTTAAATTATTCAATTTTCTTACGTAACATATTGTATGTGATGTTGTAAAAATATATGTTGTCACGCTTGTTGATCATGTTAACAACTTTATAAAAAAGAAACCATGTAGAATTATTTTCGCAAGTTAATCTTTGTAAAAATATTTTTTGCATTCATACATAGATGATTGAACAGTTTTTGTTTTTGCGATCAACCAGTTCAACCTCTACTATATTTAACTTACAAATTCACAAATTTGTATCTAAGTAAACTAGAAATTTGAGTAAATTCACTTCATCTATAAAACCGAATTATCCTTAAACGGGTTGACGAGTTATTTCCGAGGGTATCATATCCCATGTATTTCATATCCAAGCTTTTATGTTAATATTCTTTATGAAGCACATAAATGTCAGTTTTCACCTGAGAAGCTAACAAAATCTTTAAATAGACTTATTAAGAAGGGATAAAGTTACGATACTGTTGTCAAGTCATTAAAGATTGCATATTTTGGCTTTAATATTGATTCACTTATCTGCTTATAGGGTCTTTGCATCGGAACTAAACACAAGTATTAAAAAAAACAGTTGTTGGTATGACACGGGTTATGTTCTTCTCATAAAATGTTATGATGGTAATATACTGAACCCTTAACGAGAGGGATTGTGCCTGATATTCATATGATGAAGACATAATCTTTCAATCAGTTGAATTGAAGTCTAGGTATGTCAGTTAACTGCTAGAAGTCTGTTGTTATTTATGTATTTTTGACATTTTGTTTATTGTCTTAAGTGACATCTTCTGAATCAGACTAGGACTTATCTTGAACTGAATGTTAATGCGCGTATTGTAATGCGTTTACTTTTCATCATTGGCAAGATGTATAGGGGAGGGTTGAGATTTCATAAACATGGTTAACTCCGCCGCATTTGTGCGTCTGTCCCAAGTCAGGAGCCTCTGGTCTTGTATTATTTTTAATTTTAGTTTCTAGTGTATAATTTGGAGTTTAGTACGGCGTTCATTATCACTGAACTAGTATATGCATTTGTTCAGGGGCCAGTTGAAGGACGCTTCCGGGTGCTAGAATTTCTCGCTACATTGAAGACCTATTGGTGATCTTCTGCTATTGTCTGTTCTACGGTCGGGTTGTTGTCTCTTTGACACATTCCCATTTCCATTCTCAATTTTACTTATGTCTTTTTTTTATTTCGCACTAAAAATTGAATTGAAAAGTTTTGAAATAATTACTATTCAAAAAATAAAATTTATTATACTGTACTTATCTAAGTTTCCTTAACCGCGTTGTAAATAATAAGAAGATGTGGTACCAATACAAAAATATGTAGCAACTAGAAATAACTGTTAAGCCTTCAACAGTTAAACGAGGAGAACTAATACCGTATAATAAGTTAGAAAAGGCCACGAATAGACGTCAGGAACGACATTGGCCTGCTTATATTCAAAACAATAAACAAATAGATATATAATATAATAAACAATGACCAGTGAAAACTACTGAATTATATTAACCTAACTGCACTAAAAGAATGAATGATAAATAGTAACGTAATTGGTAGTCTTTTTTGTGCAAAATTCGAAGACTGATCCTCAGTAAGTTAACACTCGTCAGACAATTTGCTTGCAGTCAATACGATCTGTTCAGTAGCTGTTATAAACCTTTTTCCAAATACAACATACATGTATTCTGAATTGTCTTGAATTGATTGCAGAAAAACATGTCACATAAACCAAAGTGAACCAACCAGGCTTAAAACGACATAAGAATACTATAATGCATTACCTACTTCAAACACTCATCAATAGACTAAAGTCACGAAGTGTAGATTTAAGAGATCTTCTATAACCGAAAACCGAGTTAAAAGCCAATTTCATCTATCAAATAACTGAAACGTTTGCATACTTAAATCCTTAAATCAATCAGCATTCATCGCAGTGTTACATTTAAAACCTATCTGAAGTTAGAATCCTTTATGGCCTGTTTCGCGTCTTATATGCCGGAGCCACTGATGATCGTTTGAGTTATGCCTTACACAATCATGAGTCTTGTTACTTTGATTAGTTCTCATATAACCTTTCAGAAACAGTGTTTTAAACATGTTAACGGATCAATAGGTTTGTGTGGGTCGTATGTGAATTGAATAAACAAATTCACGTAAATAATAGTATGTGATATCCCTTTTGTAATAAGTTTTCGGCGTTATTTTACCTTATGGGTCATACGTATATTTTTTTCTTTTAGTACAGACAAGCTTCTTAAGCAATTTTGTGTAACTTATAAGTAATTTTTTAATTTTTTGAGGAATTTGCGATATTTCTTAATTAAATTTACGAGATATACATATATTAGATGTATTGGCATATATAACGTCAACATAGACCTGTCAAACTTTTTTGAGTATATAAATACCGTCAGGTGGGATCAAACTAACTTCACGCATACTATTTTTAAAGGTTTATTAGCCATTCAAAATATATAACGTTAAGTCTTTTGTGTACGTATTGTTATGTAAACTGTAGTTTGTCGCTTCTTACACTGTTTTAACGATTGACTGACTTGTCGACTTAGGATATGTAATTGTCCCTGAGATGTAATCGCTTTTTTTCTATAGGTTCTTGTATTTTCTAAATACATGTTGTAATTTGACAGTGAATAGCAGATAATGGTTTTTATTGTAGAAATGCGCCTCTGGTGAAACTATATCGAGACACACGCCACATGCTGTTCTTATACAAACGAATGGTGAGAGTAAAAGGCCTAATGAAGTACCCGTTATGCTGGTCACGTTGATAACACACACATTTTAGCCAAACTCGTCGCAATCCAAAAGTTGTGTAAACCTATCATATTTGACTTCAGTATTATCGTAGAACATGCTTTGCAAGTATTGATATCAGGTAATAACAAGAAATATGTCCCCTTCATTTGCACCAAGTTATATATCACGTCAACAAAACCAGCAAATATGTAGAGTATTTAGATTCCACAATCAGTACAAGAGTAAAAATCAAATGACGATGTGCATGTAAGCAATAAGATTATTTAACAATAAACTTAACCCATGCAACAATTTATAAAATATTGAATTATTTGAAACACCTATGTTTGTTTTCCCACCTCGCACAAATTGCCTTATATGAATTTTTTTGTGTGTTTTATTATGCCTTTTTAATTACCTTCTTACCTACACAGCACTTGACTTAACCTGGGTGCAGAACAAATATGGCGGATGTAAACTAGTTTGCCGGCACGAATCTTTCCCTTAACTGAGAAAGAAAAAAACTGCAACATTACAACATAAGAACAAACTATATAAATCGGTTGCAAAAATATTTAAATCATTTTAATTATTCCAAGTGCTTTCAGTCAGCCATTGAAGGCAGCATGTTGATGACATAAGCCCGTTAACATGTTCCATTATTAACCCAGCGGCACCGCCATCCTTGTCTTCGGCACAGTGCTTTCTTTCTAAGACATGCATTACTTTCAAAAGGATCATATTTGCAATCATTTGAGTTTGTACTAGTTTTCTGAAAGCAGAAATCGTATATAGTTTGCTGACGTTCTGTAAGATATGATGAAGTATGTTTTTGATATATCTATTAGACATACGAAGGACATTCTAGTTGCGCAGAACAATATGTTCTTCGATACACAAGTATAATTCAAATTTTGAAAAGAAGTGTTTCTCAGTCTGTATATACCTTTATGGAGTAATTGCTTTTCCGAAAGACAGATAATAGGTTTGTAGAAAAAAACTGGATGATTCCACGTTCCATTTTAATGTGTTTCAATGTGTAAATTAATTACCTGTGTCGTGTCAATATTTCCCGTCATTAAAATGCAAAACAACAGATTACTAAATATCCATGTGATGTTGCCAATTTGATTGTTTTTTAAATTATACACTTTTAAAACAATTAAACATGTATGTTTACCTCTGTGTATAAGACTGAAGCAATTCTCTTTCTCTATTAGATAAATACGTTTAAACCAATAAAATATTCATATTCATAATAATCGGCTTTTTCACGAAGAAAAATGCCTTAGAAACAATAGAAAAATCACATCACCCCTTTTATATAGATTATGATAAATAACGTACAAAGTAACTTGTATTCTTGGTACAATTTATCAATTCAATTGCTTCTTACCTTATGCCATTACAATGAACTATGTATCCATTTATATTGTAACTGGACAAAGATTAGAAACGTTTGTTCAGATATAAAGATCAATTTATGAGTTTGTTAAGTTCCAATTTTGTCATAATAAGCTTAGAAACATTGATGATGAATTATTTACTTGCAAGTGAATAATCGACCTCATTTGATCCGTATTCATGTGAACTTCAGTTCACCCCTTAGAGAGATGGATAACTTATGAATTGTGTGCGAGTTCGATTTGAAAAAAGAAAAGATTGTCAACATTGAAAGAGAAACAAAGGTAAATCGTTTGATTGTCTAATTCGTTCCTAAAACAATCATTATGATACAGGTAAAAATGACGATTAGCATGATTAAAAGGATTTTGAATATATCAATGAATTAGATGGACATAGAAGAATCAAATTCCACGAGGTCCGCTATCTATTTATATCTATATTTATGTTTATATCACTTATTGGGCATCAATGGTATTCGGGAGGTCAACTCGACAATTATTTAGATGGCGTCTAGAATAAAAATGCACACAAAACGAAGCTACATATTATCATGCCTATGTCCCGTAAACTGTTTTTTTAGGCTTTTTTAAAATTTGGATAAATGTTTTAAATAGTTATAAAACAAATATGAGTTTTGAGTTAACACAGTGAACATGAATTTGAAAGCTAGTGCCTCTTTAAGATTCAAAAAACAAACAAATACTATAAAACAACTTCCTTTTTTGAAAGATTTTAATCATTGTTGGTTTGTTTGGCCAAAGCAAATTACTATATCATGTATATCGTGATTTGAAAAACCTCAAAACACTGATTTGAATTGTAAAAAATAAAAATCTGTAGTTTAGTAGATAACAAAAATGTTTGAAAATAAACACGCAGACGATGTATCATTTTAATGTACGTTTTTGTTGCGATGTTAAAAATATATTTTGTTTTAGGTCATCAGTGTATACATAGTAGAGCAGGAAATTTTATGAAACAAAATAACCAAACATTGTCTTCGGTAAATGATTTTTTTCTGCTTAAGAAACAAACATATGCGGCATTAACATATTTATCCACATCTTGAAAAATTATAAAATGCACATGCAATTATATCAAACAATAAATCAGCTATTATGACTCGTACTAAACGGTATAGTATTTTGTCGTTGGAATTTGTGTTTCTGTTTTATCATTACTTTACAGAAGTTTGAGATGTCAGTGATTTTCTTGTCAAGATATTTTGTTTTCGTTTAAGAAATATTCATCAGTGATGATTAAGAATTTTAAAAAAGAATTGTACCGTTAGTTTTCTTGTTTTAATTGTTTTACATTGTCATTTCGGGGCCTTTTATAGTTTACAATATGGTATGGGCTTTGCTCATTGTTGAAGGTCATATGGTGACCTATAGTTGTTGATGTCAGTGTCTTTCTGCCTCTTGTAGAGAGTTGTATCATTGGCAAACATACAACATAATCATTTTATACACTGTCTCTAACACATATTCATGTGTGTGCTAATGTTCGATGCACGCAAAATATCTCCAGGTAGTTTGTCCACAACGAACAAAATGCTATAAATAAGTTAACTAGAAACGTTAAAAATTTGGTAATAAATCCATGCAAGTTATCTTAGTCATATAAGTAATAATACATATTAAAATATTAGTCCGTCCGATCGGTGAAAAAATTGCTCAAATAATGAGGAAAGCACCAATTTTTGCATGATGGCACATTTTTGTGGACTGAGCAATATTAGCTATGGACCAATCCTCAAAATTCAATATGGCGGCTTTTTTCAAGATGGCTTCCGTACGTTCTAAAATATTTTCCAGTATTGCACAAACAAAAGTGGATTTGATGCTGGAAGCACAAAAATCAACATATTTGAATGACTTGGTATTCTTAGCAAGATTTTGTTTTGATCTATCTTTGAAATACAAAATGGCCGCCTTGAAAGATAAGCAAATATTTATTATTGAGAATTGACCTGAATATAAGCATTTTATTGATGTATAGTGTCATTTAGTATATGTCCCAGTTCTGTCCTTTTTGATTTTGCCTTGCTTGTTATTTCATGCACAATGTAGTAGCTTTCATAAAAAGCTGCAGTAGTAGCTTTCATTAAAAGTTGCACTATGTGTTATCTTGGATCACACATTAAAGCTGTGATTTGGAATTTATTTGCCTTAAGATATTATGCAGTGCCTATCGTATTTCTTGGTCGCAATATTTTGCAATTTTGAGATATTAAACTAAATTGAGAATCATTTAAACACATATCAGTGAAATGAGAGGAATTGAGGACAACAAGGACAAGAACATTGAAATGGCAGAAACTGAATCACTTGGGGATATGGAGAAACCCACAGCTGAAGACGCTTTAACAGAAGACAGCTCAGAAATGACTATTAAACACTTATACTAAGAATTTCTAGTAGATAGTAAATATAATGCTCAAAGAACAGCTGAGATTTACTGCAATATAAAACAGAGCGAAGTGCGAATTGATAAAATATGTGTTGGTCTCATTGCGTTTCAAGCTGAACAGAAAGAAGCAATAAATATTAATAACGAACAGATGAGAGCAATATTTCAGCAACTTTAGCAGTCTGAAGACAGGTTAGACCACAAGGCTAATAATAATTGCCTGGCGGAATTGATGGTCAGACTAATACGATATTCAATGTTGTGGTGAGATAAATGGACAAGCTGACAACAACTGAAGAAAGAGACACAGTTCAATGTAAAAGTGCATTTGAACAGCAGGATACCTTCCAACAACTGGCAGCGGTTGTAAATGAATTAGTGAACAATCGAAATAAAGAAGTTAAACTTCCTGTAATGGACACTTCATCTAAGCCAAAATTTGACCTTAGCCAGTACAACGCAAGTTTACCAAAAATACACAACAAAATCCATGACTTGGGTCTTTCCCTATTGTAGTTCGCGTGAACCATCAACCGCATTAACTTTGTTGAAGTAGTTAGTAGTACCAGTATTGTAATTTTGTACGCCAGACGCGTGTTTCGTCTACATAAGATTCATCAGTGATGTTCATGTCCAAATATGTATCAAGCCAAACAAGTACGAAGTTGAAGAGCATTGAGAATCCAAAATTCCAAAAAGTTGTATCAAATACGGCTAAGGTAATCTTTTCCTGGGATCAGAAAATCCTTAGTTTTTCGATAAAATAAAATTTTGTAAACGGAAACGGTAGTTGACAATGGGAAAACAGGAAAAAAATGTGTGTAGCATCGCTTCAACAAGAAAGACGATCAAACCAGATTGGAACTGACGCATTCTGTCGAAGATGTAAAGACAAAGATTAAGCAAGGCATGTAATAGACAGGAACCCAGGAACATTAAACAAGGCGTTCAAACAATTGAAAACCTCAATAGCAAACCAGATGGCGATATATGGATCAAAAAGTGCCAATTATGACCATCGACAAGTCTACTTTGCTGATGGCGCAGTATCACCGACCGATAAAGGAAATATAAGCAGTCATTTGGATAATGAGGTGCATAACCTGACACAAATTGTCACAAAACTAGCTGATATTATGCTTTCAACTAATCAGCATAACCGTGGATTGGCCGATTAATATATAACCTCGGTTCTTCTTATCAAATAATCATGGAAGATCACCAGTTCAATGGAAGATCACCTGATCAATAAACACGTGGAAGATCTTCTGAGCAATACAATCGCGGCAGATCGCCAGATAGAAATACACCCTAGCTTAATGACCATCGATCGCAACCCCCCCCCCCCCCCCATACACTAAGCTAGAGATCATATAGTCCATAAAGACCACGGTTAGCATCTTCACGGACAAACTGCAGAAATCCCGGTTACTTCAGACAACGGTCACCTTCACCAGGAAACGGACCAATTCAGAGTGCAACCCCGACAATGGAGTCTTTAAACAGCAAAGGATCGGGCCAGTAGGCCAACGCACGATTCTAAAGTCTATTGGCCATGAAACATCACCTCATTACAAAATCGAACAGAGGCCCACGGCCTCGTTCGATATTGCCATCAGACGAACCATTTGAAAGAGCTTAGCAGTACGAGGTACTATACATGACGAGAATGTGAGCATGAATGTGGACACTACTGCAACGATAACATTAGTGAATGAGAAATTAATACCGGCAGAAAATGGAGATTTAGAGAACGTAACGCTACGTGGTTTGGGTTAACAGCTTGTTATTGGGAAGTAATAGAGTAAACATACAAAGGGATGTGTGCAAAGAGCCATTAATAGACGATGTTATACTTAGGCTAGATATTCTGGACACACTGAGTGCAGTGATAAACCTGAGTACTCCCACAATTACCATCAACACTAAAGTGATAAATGCGGCATTTGTTGAAAGTGGAAACGAGATTTCAACTCAGCAAGTTTGCAAAAAAATGAACCATCACAGTTCCGCTAATCTCAAAAATGACTATTACCATTAAAACTAATAAAAGTGTTGACCAGGAGTGCATTGTAGGACCATGATCGATGAATAATTGCAAAGTTGTTTCGCACGTAGTTGGAAAGGAAATGGTTACCCCTTTGAAATGGTGGCAATCGTCTAATCCGCCTGAAGAAAGGTACACCTATTGATTACATAGAATATTTTACCTTGTAGATGAAAACGCGATAAGTGACGTAAGACTTGGCATTGAAGGGACACGAGACAAGGTGCCCTCGGCACTGCCTCAAAGTTCAGATGAGTTACCTACTATTCAACCACATTTAACCGACCTATCTTAACGTTCAATCGACTCGTTTCAACCTATTTCATTCCAACCATTAAAACTGAAAGCGTTTAAAGAACAATTACAATAACATGTAACATATTGATTAACATTTTGAATTTCACTATTTGTTTTAGTATCTACAGCCATATTTGCAAATGAATGTGTTATAGAAATAACCATATTTTTTTTTTATATTTTAAAATTAATTGAGAACAAATTCAAAAACATGAAGTCCATTTTTAAAGAAGCATTACTTTAATTTCCGAATTATATAGAATATCTTTAGGACAATCTTGATATTTATACCGTTTGTCCGCCATCTTGAAAATGGCAGCCATATTGGATTTTTCAGAGTGGGTCCATAGCTGAAATCAAATGGTATATACCCAAAAACTACTATGCAAAGTTTCATGCTTTCCTCATCAAGTGAGCAATTTCTGCACCCATCGGCCGGACTTTATGACGTAAGATAATAAGAAACGAAAAAAAAAACGAACTTTTGTATATATACAGTCCGCCAAAAGTTAAGCACCACCGTAATATAACCGGCATTTTTTTAACTATTGCGAATAAAATATTTATGTTTGGTGTTATGGATTACCTTGAACATACACTAAGAAAATATCGAACATTGGTCCATCGACTTCATAGAAGACCTTATCGTGTTGTCAAGAGACCTGCCCTAACAGTAAGGCACTGGACAGTCAAGTTTCAATGGGATAATAACTATCGATGCTTGAACACGAGAAGCTGGCAAAATACTAATTTTTCAAAGGAGAGCCGGTTTCTCTTACGACCAGTAGATGTCATTATACGAATTTCACGGGGATACTAAACGGTCTATGACCAAATAACATTTGCCTAATGACTTCTTTCGGTGCTGGTGGTGTTACAGTGCCGGGTTGCTTCCTATACCGTTGTAACCTGTGTTTGCATATTCTGCAGGGAAACATAAACCGTCAGACATACAAAGATTTGGTGCCTATAAACATTTTAGACCCTCATTTTGATAATCCCCCACTTGCATCAACATGGTCAAAACTCTTGTACATGGACGACAACGCTAGACCATACAGTCAAGGATTGTAACCGAGTCCAAAGAGCAAATGTTCATTTATTCTATCTTTTGGCCCCCATGTCTCCATACATAAACCCTATCGAACATGTCTGGGCTGCCATTGGCAGGACTCTCAATCGCAGAAATCCACCTTCACACAATTTTGTCGATTTAAAAGTGGCAATTGTTGATAAATGAAAGATATATATCCTGAACTAAAGTTTTGAAAGCTTGTTCCGAGTATGAGCCGTCGTGTTATGGAACTATAACGGAAGAGAGTTTGTTACACATGCTTTTGACTCAAATAATGACATAAAATTTGCCGAACATACCAAAGAATATGTGTAGAAAATTTAAATGATATTGGGTGATTAATTGTTGTAAAAAAAAAAAATCACAGTGAAACATAAATACATAAAACCTTCATAAGTAACCAAAATTATATTTGTGGTTTGTTTATAGTATATGTTAGCAAAATTGCTACATTAATGTTTTCTTTTATTCAAGGAATAGTTGATTTTTGAAATTGGAAAAAAAATCGGTGCAATAAAGATAAGTGGTGCTCAACTTTTTTCGGACTGTATACATGAACTCCCAGGCTCAGTACTATAAATGTTATAACCAAGTCATGAGAAAACCCAGGGTGAAAATGACAAAAACAGAAAATAAATACGAACAAGACCATACTTTGACCTGTACATGATATACTTGTTTACTTTTTTATAAATTGTGTCTAGGGTGGGTCGTTCTCTTTTTGGTACTAATACCATGTCTTCTTATATTTATATACTAGTAAGCTTAATATTGTGACACTTACACATCCTTGATTACAATTACGTCTATATGAATAAGAACCGTTTGCAAACAGGTAAAATGATTGATATGGTGACAGATTGCTGAGTTGACTGATGAAATCACACGAAGCTATGGTTTTCGTTCCATCAGGTTTTTTTTCACCTTTAAGGAAAAAATAGAAGTTATTTGCTGATATTCTAAATGTATGAATATGCTTTTTGATAAGAAAAGTTATCCTCCATGTGACTCTGCTTTAATCTCCTGTTTCTGGTCTACTGAAGGAACTTTTTCCTTAGACTTATATATTCTTTTTATAATTGTTCAAATGTGAACTTGCGACATAATGTTATAATTACACTAGCATTGTTTTCAATAGATACCCATACTGTGGGAATGAATACATTGTTTTCCAGAACAGTATCACTTTTTCATTTGTCAAATATGCACTAGGCCAGAGATATTCAATTCATGACGGTTAATATTAGCCTGATAATTACCAATATCATTTTGAAAAAGCACCAAGACTACCGACCGATTTAAAACCTTTTTTGTTGTTTATGACGTTTAAAACACTAATTATACAACTAACTGAACAACATAATTAGATCCGTTATGTTATGAGTGATAACTCTATAAGTGTTCACTCTAATTCTCCAAACGTTCAATATCGCGTTAAACTATCTTGTTATTGTAATTATATGTTGAATTAGTCCACGTTACAGGACAGCATGTACAAGTGTATACAATGGATATTGTACCATATAGTATATTTACCCATTAAGATATACGACTGTCCAACAGTAAAACGAACTCCACAACGAGCACTATTCCCTGCTGTCTCTATAATAATTTTTTTCCCAACTCCTTCGCTCACTCCCTGTATTATAAATGTATATGTAAATCAGGAAATGCATGCATACATGTTATGTTTAAAAGTTACTAGGGAACACGTGTGTTAAGTCAAAACATGATTGATTCATTTGATTGATTACAAGGAGTTAGGTATTATCTTTTCGGGTGATAATAATCCCGTAATAATAGTTAAAAAGTTACTAACGGTATCAGGCGTATAATTAAATACGCCAGTCTAAAATTGTCATTCGATTAGAACACATAATACACATTAGAATACTCCTCTGGGAAGACTATATGTATTTATTTGACTGGTGCAATAATTCAAAAGTTATAGAATAGAGACACAAATGAATAAATTATATAATAAAACATTGCAACATGTAAATCACAGGAAATAATACCTCTCATTTACACTACAAAAATATGATCTGTACGTCAAAAGAATGTATTAACGTCACAAAAACCGAAAATTAAAAAAGGATATAAACGTGTTAACAGTACAGACTATCTTTTTCAATGTTTTCAAATGCAACCAGTCATTGTCTATACTGTTGTATATCATAAATTGCACAAGTTTCCATCATATACCTTTAATGCTATCGATCAAGTCGATTTTATGAAAGTAACACCAAATTAAATTTGATAACCATGACAAGGCAATTGAAAGCAAATTCATAGTTATTTACGTTGTTTATTATGATAAGAGTTCAAACACAATAAATAAAAAACATACAAACGAAACACAAAATAACAAATGTAAATTTTCTTATCAATAATTAGAATGAAGATTTTCGGTAAAACATATATTGAGTAGTGTCCTTGTATACGATCAGAAATATAATATAATTACAGAATGCACTTCTATTTTACCTAAAGTTTAATTTAGCATCCCTGCTATTTGTTCTGTGGTGGAGAGTTTTTGTCTTAGGTAATCATACTACAAATTGATTTTCATATTTCAGGTACAAATACAATGAGTTTGGATTTTGAAAATCATTAATATACAGTGACTGATACTTACCTTCATTTTAAAAATAATTTTAAATGTATATTTCCAAATTGCGTCATTGTTGTTAACATCATTATTTTGACCTGGTACAAGTTCCTCATTGCTAACTTTGCCATAGAAAACTGAAAGAACATACGATATGGTAAAACACGCGATGATTTTGTTACATAATACATAAAGTTGTCATATGCTTAGGGTAAATAACTCATAATTTTACAATATGATATTATAAGTAAATTTACATGAATTCGGTATTTTTCTTAATTGGTGCTTACAATGAAGCTGCATGATATGTAACATTTATCAACTGCTTCCAGATATTGTCGCATGCCTTACATAACGTTTTCTCTTGTAATTACGAGAACAAAATACACTTCGATGGTATATTTTCAGTGAAATAGGGTACAAACCAAATATAAAGAGCAGAAAAGATATGTTTGGTTATTTTTTTTTATCGTCAATATGAAAATGTATTATACTTTTTGTTCTCTGTTGAGGAATATGATAGAAATAATTTAAATCGAATGTGTGATATTTGGCATCTTTAGTCTGTAAACATTACACTTTTTTGACATTCTACTTGAGAACCGCTGAAACGGATCAATATATCAAACTGTTACATGTATGTTACCTCCTGGAGGAAGCAATCATATAATCAAAATGCCCAAATTATTTTGTTTGTTTGTTATAAACATTTACGATGATAACAATCTAAATATTTGAAATGATTTGATAATTCTTTTTTCTTTCATCTTTTATCAGTAGGCTTTTTTCCGAATGCCAATGCCTCAAGTGGTTGTAGCACTTCAATGATGAGGTTGACAAGAACGTATAAGAAGATATGATATGAGAGAACTCCGCATTCAAGTCACAATTTGTAAAAATGAACTATTAAAGATTAACATGATCAAATAACATCATGTACGCAACTACACGAAGTACATGCCGACTTGTACTTTGCACGTTTAGCACGGAGCCTTGGCTAACACGGAACAGCAACCTATACATGCTATATTGGGCCCCCAAAATGACTAGTGCTAAACATTAAAAACAACGGTCTAATGTTTACAGATCACTTTTATAATAAATTTACAATTAAAAGTCATCTATGTAAAGCACTTTATAGAGAAAGGAATTTCATTTACTATGAAAATTAGAAGGGATAAGTTACTTTGCATTGGGGAGGAGGGCTGAGTATGTTCTTGATTACGTTGTAAAGCTCGTAGAAATTTATCATTAAATAATGCACTTTAAAAATATTGTATAAAAATGATAATAAATAATTTGTTTACATTTAGTCACGTCAAGGTTGTTTATAACGCAAGTTGGCATGTAGTTGCGTACATCCAGGTCATTGGACTCTGGTTTGCATTTATCACATTGGATATCATACCTGATCTCTTTATTACTATACGGTAATTTTCAACTTATTCACTGCTTACATGATCAATAAAAACTACAATTGTGTCAAATCAAAAGCCACAGATGTTTGAATATAAAACCAAACATACACATATTCACATAAAGATGTATGCAACCATAAGTTTCAAATATTTATGTTGTTTCACACATTAACGTTCCACAAATACGTAATATTCTCTCCAGAAAAAATAAATGTCAACACCATTGTCACTACAGACATGACAGAGAATAAACATATCATTACACAAACTTCTTCTCCATTAGTTGATCGAACTTTCAAATAACACAAAACGTCAACATTTACCACATTTTAGTCCATATCATTTAAATGAATTTACTTTCAAGCAGATAACTGTTTTACGCACAGAACAGATCCTATCAAAAGACAAATATACGTTCCTGCACAGTTCTCTCTATATTATATACGACACATGATGAAGACTGTGTGCGCGTCTTTCCCTTTTTAATTCATCCCCCAAATGATTCTTTCAGTTCAAATCTGTTAATATGGTAATTGTACGAACAATGTCGATGTTCCGGGTAGAAGTATCATATTTAAGTTAGATAACCAATTTTTTGGCTGCATTTAATCAATTGTTATTTTTTTACTTAAAGATTACATGACTAAGACATGCCTCGCGTGTTCTACCGTCATAATTATTCCAGTTTAACTTTCTCGAGCAGCAGTATACATGCTAAACTGAAAAAGACACGAGTGATCAATAGTTGAGATCAGCCATTGACATTTAAACATAATCACGTTTTCATGTCGCGGCCAGTTTTTGGAAATTCATATTCTTTAATGATTTCGGTTGTAGTGTTTCTTTTGATGAAAGTTTAATTTTATACAGACGACGTTGTATAGTTCAAACAAATCACTTAATTTTTAATTCATTGATAAAAAATCTTTCATCTTAATCATCTTAAAACTAAACTTACAAAGAGATTGTTTGACACACGTGTTACATGAAAAATATCCATCACGGCCTTTGATGTTCACGATTCGCATAGAACTTACCATGACCAGCCTTGCAGAATTGATCTTGCGGGTGCTTAATTCCAGGACATGAACAACAGTGTACACTAATTGTCATCCATACTAGAACAATTATCAGTTGAAGCACTTTCGTTACCATCCTTACTGATTCTTTCTCTTCTGATAGTAAAAACAACACACATAAGGGAAGCTGGTTCCTTTATCTCTGAATATTTGTTTCCGTCACATATCAAAAGTCAGGGGATACTATCTTGGGAAATGAACATCAAGAAGCTTGAAAAAATAGATCGTATACATGTTCAACATATACTACTTAAATTTAATCGTATTGCACGATTCGGTTTGATGTTCGGCTGTACAACACGAGCACACGTGAATAAAAAGCACATACGTTTTACATGTATAACCCTTAACCGACCTCTTAACACTCAATTATATTGTAAATCATGTAGAATAATATTCAATCATCTACAATAATTGTGGAAGATTTGTTAAATGGAGTACAAGATCTATTAGGATTTTTATCATATATAAATGATAAATGTAAAAATATCTCTAAAGTACAATGCATATATAACATTTTAAAGCATTTACCCCTACACGTTTATTAATATATAAGGCTTGCATTTAGTCATTTTGGCATCTTAATATATTGCCAAATACATACATAAACTGTGGCTATGACTAAGTGCTTTAGTTTTGAAAATCTGTACATATGTGCTTTTTTTGTCACACAGAGTTACTCATTTGTTATATGATTATGATATAAGCTTAATTGTTCGAAAACATTCGTTTTTCGGTTTGAACATGTTGCAATGATTCTATGGTTCACAATGTTTCATTCCATTATAAATTGTTTGTCTGGCTTGCATTGTGTTTTGAAGATCTCACAATTTTTTTTATATGATACAAATAATTATATACTTTTTGATACTGACTTTAATTGAAGGAGTATCAAGCGAGTATGAACAAATGCAGTGACATTATTCGTTTCCTCTGATATTTGTTTTATAGATGTATGGATTATTTTAGTTTAAGATATGAAAACATATGCAATAACTGAAACGGTGGATAACTATTTAACTGTAGAAATGAAACTCTAAGTCCTACACTTGAACACCTGCATTTTATGCTATTGAGGTATTTATCTTTCCAATATGAGTTAATGTGTGTTTTATTTTTTGTATAAGATTTGAGTTAAAACAGTAGTAAAATACTATTCACTGCTTTTTCAAAGACTATTTGCACTGGTGATTATTTTAGTATTGATATTGTTGAATTATTCAATTTTCAATCTTGAAATACTGTCTGTAATGTTGAAAAAAACATAGTGTTGTCACGCCTTTGTTGAACTTGTTAACAATTCTAAAAAGAAGCCATGCAGAATAATATTTACAAGACAATCTTCAGGGGTGTAGCTAGGTAAACTATCAACTGTAGGCACCAATCGGCAGGGGGTCTGTGGGCCACTCAGAGCCCTGGTAGGGGGTTCAGGAAAACTGATAATATTTAATATTCCATTCACTAAGGACCAGAGACTAGTGTACACATGACATTCGATAATTAAGAGTTTTGATAACTTCACCGGCTTTCATCTACAAATATAACGTTGTTTATCTTTTTTTTTAATAAAAAAAAATATTGAAAAAATTATGTGCAGGCACTTGCCTTAAGTGCCTAACGGCAGCTACCCCCCTGATCTTTTAAAAAACACTTTTATAAAAAGAAATGGTTAATATGTGATAACTAGATATAAAAATATGTGGTATCAGTGCCAATGAGACAACTCTCCATCCAAGTCACAATTCATCACATTAAACTATTACAGGTCAAAGAACAGTCTTCAACACACCAAACAGCAAGCAATAAAGGGCCCCAATAATTACTAGTGTTAAAGAGGGTCATAAGATACCAGAGGGACAGGATAGATTGCAAAGAAACTGACAAACAGACAATATAATAGTACAGAAAACAAAACATTGAAAAATAAAGACAAAGCAACACGAACCCCACCAAAAACTGAGGGTGATCTCACATGCTCCGGAAGGGTAAGCAGACCCTGCTCCATATGTGACACCCGATATGTTTGTTATGTTAATTATAAATCAGGTAAAAAGTATAATCAGGTAGGTCACAATTGCGAAAAGGGAATGGTATTGTAGTAACGACATATATAGAATAAAGTACTTTTTAGTTTTTTGATACTGACTTTATCACAGTAAAATATCAGGTGAGCCCGAAGGGCGAGCCTGATATTTTCTGTGATAAAGTCAGTATCAAAAACAAAAAGTCCTTTATTCTGTTTATCGGTAATTTAAAAAAAATAAAAGTTACTACAATAATAGAGAAAATAACAAACGAACTTCTTTTTCGCGTCGAATCACGGAGAATCACACTTGACGTCACAGGCTGTATTACGTCATTTGAAATTTTGTCACAGTGCAGTAAACATTGCGTTCTCTTGCACAAAGTATTAAAAAGGAATTATTGCATGTGTTTAATTAATATTCTGCTTTGGACATGACTCTTACAATGGCAAATATAATGGTAGCTTACCGGTAAGTCAAGTTTCTTTATTTTTCACGAAGTATCAACATGGAAAGAGAGGGGGGTAGGAGGGGTCCTGATCCCGAAGTCCCGGGTTTAAAAACACGAAATCACGAGGTCCCGAATTTAATTCACAGGAGTTTGAAATCCTATCAATAAGGGGTTAAAAATATACCAAAGTCGGCTATCAAAATCAAAAGAGAAGAGAGAAGCTCTACTGTGATAGTCGAGTTTGGTATATTTTTAACCCCTTATTGATAGGATTTCAAATTCCTGTGATTTAAATAAAGTAAATCCCGATATCCCGAAATCACGAGCTTAAAGACACCCGATCCCGGAGTCCCTATCCCCCCTCGAGCATAGTAAGTCAGACCATTAGAATGATACGATATGAATAAGCAGATTTTTCATCGATCATCATTTTTAAGTTCAACGGCGTCAAGTTATAATTATATTTTACTTAAAACTGACTGTAATTTGTAAATTATCTGAACAAGCTCATTTCTTGTCTACTTCATAATTATTTCAAACATTTTAATAGATGCCTAATGGTGCCCCGGTTACCCCCTTTTTAAAAATTTATCCTAGATCCGCATATGAATAAGTTCACTTTTTTGTTATTTATTCTATGAATATTTGTCTTTAAATTGTCGGCATTCCTATGGGAACAAACTGTGCGCCTCTTCTTGCCGACCTCTTCTTATTTTCATATGAATCGGAGTTCCTCCAGACACTTGTAAAAAACAAAAGAATCAAAGAAGCCAGATTATTTAATTTCACTTTCAGGTATATTGATGATGTTCTTTCCATAAACAATCCGAACTTTTCTGATTGGGTTCCATTAATATATCCCCCAGAACTAGAGATTAAAGAAACAACAGACACGGCTTCCTCCGTCTCATTTTTAGACTTATATCTCGAATTTGACTTACACAGTCATCTCAGTACCAGAATCTATGACAAACAAGACGATTTTAATTTTGAAATCATAAATTTCCCCCACCTTAGTAGCAATATAACAACTTCACCTGCATATGGGATATATATTTCCCAACTTATTCGATATTCAAGAGCTTGCAGCTCTTACTCAGACTTTGTAATACGTCATCAGTGTCTGAGTAGAAAGTTGCTGAAACAGGGGTATGTCAAAGAACGTCTCGTTCTTTTTCTAAAAAAGTTCATCGGAAGGTATCAAGACCTTGTTGATAAATATTCCGTATCAACTTCTCAAATAATACACGATGGTCTTGATGTATAGATTCTTCGTACTGATGTTGTTTATCATCTTAACAACGTGTTTTATAGTTCTTTCATTTGTCTTTGTTCTATTATTAATATTACTTTTACTGTTGAATGGTTTCATGTGATATCCGTTTCACGTGGTTCGGTACTTATACATCGTCAATGTGTTTGTATTGGTTTCATTTTTTTGTGGTTTGTTTTGTATTTGCGACTTTTTGTATTTCTTTTGTTCTTATAACGTGACTCTGTACTTTAAAAGATCCCGTCAGTATGATATTGTTCTATTATATGTCATTATGATATATTTCTATTATGAATTACAATATACGTTGAACCACAAACGTGAAAATCATTCAATCGCGTAGTGGTATTAACTATTTTTGGATTCTCATAAATTCTATATATAACTTTTGGACTAGTTTAAATCTCGGTCTATTTCTTAAATTTATTCTTACATACTTTTGATTTTTTAACCCTGTATGCTAACATTCCCATGAAAATTTTAAAATTGTTTGTACGCACATTGAACGACAAATTTATGTGACGTATAAAATTTTCTGACGTCAGACACTCAATAAATGTGTTCGTAGATAGTAGATGTTTTTGTGTTCTGTTAAATTGTTCCTTTTAATATTGTTAAACGATGATGACTGATGTACCTATATTTTGATTATTATATTTATTGTGTCTGTTTATTTAACGCATCAATGTAAAAACATCGGAAATTGATGAGACTGTCATTAAAGTGAGAGGGTTAGCGCTATAGAACCAGGTTTAATCCACCATTTTCTACATTTGAAAATGCATGTACCAAGTCAGGAATATGACAGTTTTTGTCCATTTGTTTTTGATGCGTTTTGTTATTTGATTTTGCCATGTGATTATGGACTTTCCCAATTGATCTTCCTCTAAGTTCAGTATTTTTGTGATTTTACTTTTTGATAATGCAACCGCATCTTTTAAAATTGTATATGATAGTCCCACAAAAATGTCGAAAATGCGTAAATTTCATTTTTTTCTAGCTTCTCTCATGCGATAGCGGTACCTTTTTGGTCACTATTTATGTGTTTTAATGCGAATTGTAACACTTTATAGTGACTGAACAGGTAAAACAAATACTTTTCACGAAACAGAAAAAGAAAACTACTTGGAAATGCACCAGGCATGTATTGGTATTGCATGGTTGTATGAATAAAAACTCGGATTGGAACACCATGGACGATGTGCTAGTTGTACTTCATATATCAATTATAGATAACGCATTTTTTTTTTAAGTTTGCGGCTTTTTCATGGATTTTCTGTTCACATTTTCACAACAAAAAAGGCTAAATTAACTTTGTGAAAGTTATAATCAATGTCAAGTGTTTCATTCGCCAAAATACTCGTGCGTTTTTGCGATAAAAATCACGCGCAGTTTTGTGAATGAAAGGTGAAAGTAGATCCTTACGCGTTGCATTCGCGCATGTCATTTGCGTACTAACACAATAATGTTTATATCACAGCCAGTCCACTGATACTGACATTTTCAGCGAGTACACATCAAAGGAAAAATGTACAAATAACCGATAAAAGGAACATATCCGATAGCATCTGTGAACTCGCGATGGCTTCCGTAAAATTTACGAAGGGATGATTTAAACTTCACCATAAACCTATTCAAACGGAAAACCAAAGGTCTTATCTTTATAAACAAAAAAAAGAAACGAAACATTTTTGAAAAACTTCCACAAATGACAACTTCTGAACATTAGAGATCTGTTGTTCAACGCGTCGTTAAAATTTCTTAATCATTCGATTACAATTAATCATGTGATTAGTGTGTTGTTCAACGCTGCGTTAAAATGGCTAAAACTTTCGTTAAACTTAATCCATCTCTTTGAGGTGCATTAAATTTTGATCATATGATTAAAGCATCCAAGATGGCTGCTGTACCAATGCAAAACTGAGCTTATCCTCGAAATATGAGATGTTTAAGAGATATTTAGCTCCTGGAAAGAGATTTTAACCATGAAAGAGCTTTAATATTTGAAAGAAACACAATATATCTGCTAGGAGTTGAGTTGAAACATAAATTGGCAAGATGGGACAAAGGATCGGACGCATTAATACAATGGTCATTTGATAACAGAGCGAAACTGCACATTTCGGCGGTTGTTCGTTTGAATAATATTTTACCGCTCAGTGACAGTGTTGATTCCAACGACTAAACGTAAAGACGGGCCACATTATTGTGCGGAATCATTCAATAAGATATTATGAAGAACAGCTTGATAAATAATAGATGTACCCATAGCATTAATGTACAGGCCATATGTAATTTTTGAAGCAAGTCTTTGCTAATTTCCCTTTTTTCGAAGTTCAAATATTAGCACATTCAGTAGCGTCATTGACCTCACTGTTTATGTAAATGTAAATTCTTATGGGTAAATTCGTCCCACAGATAGCTTGGACCTTGCGCTTTTTATCTTTACACGGAGTTTTTAAACATTATATACTTTTTCTCATTTAGTATCAAAACTTATGAGTTTGACGAGGACCCAAATCATGGGCGGGTCTAGCCACTTTGGGAGATTCCATCAGTGCCCAGGTTAAAAGGGTTGTTCCAACCATATGTCGCCTTTCAAAGGCTTTGGTTGTCCTATAAAAAGGGGTTCAGACCCCCAGACCCCCCTTTTTGAACCTCCACTCCAATTATTTATCATGAAAATCTTCTACTGGAAGTGTTTTATGTTAGTGATTTAGTAAGAAAAGACAGAGTCAATGATGTGTCTCATATTTTTCAACTGACGTGTAATATACAACATCAAGCACCTGTTATCAAGAATCTGGAAAATCTCATTTCCGAGTGTTAGAGATATTTCAAAAGAAGCACTTTACCACCGTTTGGAAAGAGGGAGAATTTCAGTTATTAGTGTCGGTCATTGAAGTAATTCCGATCATGCTTTTTTTTGTAACTTTATTGGGGTGTAAAAGCGTTGACCGAAGTACATTTTGTACGAAGCTTGGAAGCGCTTAAGAATTCATTGAAAAACGTGCGCACGGTCAACGCATTTACAACCCTATGAAGTTACAAAAAGAAGCATTCAATACTTATAATTACATTTTTTAGCTAGGATCATGAACACACGATTTTTATCAAGTTTTAATTTAATTTACTTGTGCACTTTATTATGGGACCTCGTGTCATCATGATTGATAAATTTAATTGTGTAATGCAATTGACTAAGGAATAACGAGAGATTGCAGTGTAGCCAATCAGAATAACGTTTTATAATGAAACATACATCTAATGTAATTATTACAAAATATAATATTATGTTTGATTTATTTAACACTCAACTATATGCTTCTCCGGTTAGTCCGAGTAAGACATGATAAAGTATAAATTGCGTCAATATCAACAATAAAGGACATGCAGACATCCATTAGAGAAAATTACACGGATAATTTAGATTGACCATTTTTATATGATCGTATTCTTAGCGACACGTACATGTAGGTCATACATTTATTTTATTTAATGTAATCAAATACTTATCTACTAAAGAGTGCAATAGGAGTTTCATCGGAGTTTTGAGCGAGGATTTCTTGACATGTAGTGGATAAGAAACTCAGGTTTAGAATTCCTAGAACAGACAAGGTACAGTGACAAATATTTCATGTATATTTTGTACACGGAGAGGGTGCCCCTGGCGTATCATTGTCATTTTGCTTAGTTTCATTTGTTACCTTATCTGACAACGGACTCGGACTTCTTTTAATCTGAGTTTTACTATGCGTAATTTATGATGTTCTTTATTCTACATTGACTATAGGTATAGGGGGGGGGAGGGGGGGGATCTCTCAAAACTTATTTAACCCCACCGTATTTTTGCGCCTGTCTCAAGTCAGGAGCCCTTGACCTTTGTTAATCTTGTTGTTTTGTATTGGATTGGCTTTTGTTTTACCCCTTTCCGTTCATCTTTCCGTCCGTCTGTCTTTCCGTCCCATTATGGGTATATAGTTATTCCACACAACTCCTCATACATCCTAGAAAGTTTTTACTTGGCTGTCTGATTGTACATATATGGAAGGTATGCATGTGGTCAGGGTTTTAATTTTTATTAATATTTCCTCTTTTGGGAGATACATGTAGTTGAACTTGTCTTTATTGGAGTATATGCTTAAATAAAAGATGCATATCATTCCGGATAACTCCCACAGTTTGAATCCTAGGAAGTCTTCACCTTTCTGACTAGCATGTGGACTAGTACACAATTTTATTTAGGGGATAGCTGAATCCCGCCTCCAGGTGTTAGATTTTCTAGCTTCGTTGAAGACCCGGCATTGGTGGTCTTCAACTGTTTTATGTTCTTTGGTCAGGTTGCTGTCTCTTCGACATTTTTGTATTTTCCATTCTTAATGTTATCAATCAGCGTGAGACAAACAAACGATGAAGTGATATTATATGATCTGATGTGTTTGATATTAATTATTTGTTGTTTTTTTCGTATTTTTCTGCTGAAATTTGAACATGTTGAATAAAAATATAGGAGAGGTGTTTCTAACTTCTGAAAGGTTTAAAAGAATATTGTTATTTTAGAGGAGATATGAATTTTCTGCTTGCAAACACTGCATGCATACATATAACGGACAGCAATTAAGAGAATGCATTTCAAACAAGAAGCTGCGCTTTTTGCCGAAAAAAAAAATAGAAACATAAACATAATCCATAGTTTTTTTTTATTCATAGTAAGCAGACATCTTTGTTGATTGGTTGTTGCACAATCTCACCCAAAGTTTAAAGTTAAGAGACCACACAAAAGGGACCAAATAAGGATCTGATACTTGTATGCAATCGGCTATTTCCATGTTCCTGTAATTGAGTGGTTTTCGTTTGTTGCTATATATATCATTGTTTTACGTCCATAGTTTTGTATATCAATAAAGCCTATAGATTTCTCGTTTGAATTGTTTTACCGTGATTTGTTATATCTAGGCCTTATAAATTTATAGCTTAATCATTGATATGAGTTTTGCTCGTTGTTGGAGGCTGTACTGTGACTTATATTCGTAAACTACTACACCCTTTGGTCTCCGAAAGGGAGTTGGCAATCATACTACATCTTGTTTTTATATTTATTATTATGCACCCTATCCCACATGAGTAAATAATACCCAAGATATATCCTACTGTCGGATGCTTTGTTTTATCTTTATTATTATTTTTATTGGGAATTTTTTTTTCTGACAGGGTTTTGTAAAAAAAATGTCATGAACAAGTGGTTATTTCAAATTAAAGAAAAAAACATTGAAAAGATACCTAACTAAACTACAACTTTGACGGACTGTGCATTACATTTCTACAATTGAATATTTATAACTGTCCATCTGTATCTCCCTATGTCGTATTAACTACAATCGATATCAGTTCTGTTACATATTGCCATCTACACCATTCGTAAAAATTATCTTAAATGTTAATTTGGCATGCCATACTTGATGAAATGCGGACGTGAAAGAAAGCACTCTTCATCGACGCGTCAATGGAGATTTTATTCCCAATTATTTCATCATTTAGCATGTGTGTGAAGAAGGTTGTACTAAATCAACAACATAACTCACAGGTTTTTAAAGGAATCATGTGAAAAAACCAGGGTATCACGAAAACAGTCATGGCCGTTAATGATACATTCTTATTGAGGATAATCGATTGAAGACAATCACTGACATTGTTTCTGAGTTAGAAGATTTAGAACAACAACATGCTGCATGATAAAAATATTACACGTGAAATGCAAATTTTGATTATAAAGATATACATACATTTATGACATACTTTCCAATAAAATACAACATGTACATAGTCTATCCGTTTCTTAGGTTAATACCTTTTAGTTGAAATTTGAAATTTGAAATTTCACTCTAAGTATCCTTGTTTTTGTTATAGTAATAACGTAACTATGAATCGATGCCACTGCTGGTGGAGATTTATTTCCGGAGGGTATAACCAGCCCAGTAGTCAGCACTTTTGTGCTGAAATGAATTACCATTGATATGGTTATGTTTATAAATAAACTGTTTACAAAATTTTGAATTTTTGAAATACTAAGGCTTTTCTACCTCAGGCATGGATTACCTTAGCTGGATTTGGCAAAACTTTTAGGAACTTTGGTCCTCAATGCTCTTCAACTTCGTATTTTATTTGACCTTTTTAACTTTTTTTTGGATTCGAGCGTCATTGATGAGTCTTTTGTAGACGAAACGCGCGTTTGGCGTATATACAAAATTTAGTCCTGGTACAATGTATCTATGATGAGTTTATTTATGTAGGTTTTTAAAATAAGTCTGTAATAAATGGATATTCAAAATCTTTTTTGTTTTGTTTCACACAAATCTTTTTTGCGACATATTATGTTGTAAAACATTGGTGTGTACTGTTTCTTAGAATGCATAATCGAGGTCCAAATTTGAAAATACATAAGGTCCTTTTGTGAAAGATAGTAAATCAGATCTAAAACATTTTTTTCAAATGTGAACCATGTGTAATACATTTAGATTGCTGAATACATAACATGTCCGTACTGCATTTCAGAAATAGATATTGTGTTTTGTGAGAGAAAAAAACCCGGTGTATTTTCAATATCAAATGAATATTAATTATTTTGGTTATGTGGAGTAAATTTAATATTCACATTTGAAATTATTATTCAAGGATATAACATACAGATGTAGATTCAACAAACTATTCAAGCGGTTAAAAAGGGTTAATTTAATTTATTTATTTCAAGTGCATTCAGTCAGCCATTGACTTTATTGAGAACTTGCGTGTTGATGACATAAATACGTTAACATGTGTCATTATTAACCCAGCGGCACCGCCCTCCTTTTCTTTGGCACAACGCCTTCTTCACAAGGCAGTCGGAAACGTTATCAGTATGTTGAGAATTATATTTGCAACCTTTTGATTCTGGACCAATTTTCTGGAAACAGAAAGATTATATACTGTCGTACTGAAAATAATCCCAACACTGGTGTGAAATGTTAATATAACAACCTTTCACTTTGTAGAAAAATAAAATATAGTACATACTTAAACATACCGATTAAAGGAATCCTTGTTTGTTGTGTGTACATGATATTTGGTATTTGGTCATCAATGTGTAGGAAATCATTTTATGAAACAAAATGATAAAATATCGTCTTCACTAAATAAATAATTTAAATCCTTCTGCTAAATAAAAAAAAGGTGAAGCCATTTACATATTTATCCGAGCCATCGTAACATCTCTTTTACAATAAACATGCAATTATATCATTATATTTAGCCCTAGACAGTATAGACTTATATTTTGGAATTCGTGTTTTTGCTCCTTTTTTTAAAGTCATTAAAGACGATGATGATTTTTCTGCATGAGGAATTTTCATTCGTGTATGCAATTTTCATTTGATATGATGGAGCGAATAAAAAGATACAAACAATAATTACAGCTTAACTCAGTTCCATAAAAGATTTTACAAACAAATGACAAAAGACGTATAAGTACAAACATGAACTACTAAGCTTAATAGTATGATACTTACACATCCTCTTCTACAGTTATATCTGTACGAATAAGAACCTCTCGTAAACAGGTAAAACGTTTGATATGATGACAGATAGCTGAGATGGCTTATAGTATCAAAATCACATAAGTATATCCATTTTGTTCCATTGGAGTTTTTAGCTCCTTAAAGAAAAATAAAATTATTTCTTAATATACAGAATGCAATTTGATTTAAAACAACAAACTGACTTACCATTTAAGTAATTCTATGTTAATTCTTGTTGTAGAGTTCGATCTATTGATGGGACTTATAGTACGGTGACCAAGTAAGGAAAAGTCGCTTATTTAAGGAGTTTAATCGTCATTCGGACTATACGGCTATAAATCACAGTACTGTATTGGTAGTTCAAAGGTTACGCTTCACATTTTGACTTGTCGTCAAAAATTCGTATGGTGCAATTTTTGTAAAATGGGCTTTGAAGTTCGTTCCCTTACTTTAAAGAAAAAATTACTTTCAAAAAAATTTTGGCCTACATTCTAAAAGAACATTCGTGATATGCTTTTTGTTATTATATACATTGTTGTAAAACCTTATTTTAACAATTTCAAACAAAGTCAAGCAAAATAAATCTGTTATTGAAGATTTTTTGTAAAAATTGAACACACCGAATATTTTGCATTTAATAGAGTACGTTTCAATTCATTTTCTTCATTTATTTTTACGCAAAATGTAAAATAATCAACATTTATATGATATGTCAAACCTTTATTAAACAACAATTTCAAAATTTATCTCAGAAGCATTATTTCAACTTGTGCATTGAAACAAAATGTACACTACAATAGAAGATACAGGTTACAAGTTTTTTTCTAGAAATTTGACTTGTACAAAAATATTGAACCGGACCGATACTATTATTTTAATCTGTAAATGATATTTCGTATAACAACGATTTTTCGTTGCCAAAATTTGTTCGATTCGATCTTTTTTGTTACTTCATAGTCCTATTTCGTGTTGGTTATCGTATCATTTTATGTATTTTTAAAAGATTTCTTATTTTCGTATGTTTATTTGATATGGTTTTTTTTTCTTTTTGATATATTTTAAAAAGTAAGAACCAAGTCTGAATTTGGACATGTACTTGTCTGAAAAATGATTGAATTATAAAGTCCCTTACGATTAGGTCCAAGTAGTTAAAAAAAGCAACACATGCGTTTTAATTTTGAAAAGTGTATCGTCTCCAGAGAAGAAGTACTGAATCACTTCCTTTACTGTACAGAGTAAACGTTTCTTCTTAAGTTCTGTTGAAAGACTTAATGATGGAATGTTAAAGAGTATGGGTCGTTTGATGAAATTCCTGATTTGGTGATCCAATTCTATTCTTATGTCTCTTGTGTACTCTCTCTACCTTCCTTTGTCCCATCACTCACAACTTACACCAGTCTGAAAGGTGGTATGGCATTGCTTAAGTGTATTGATGATAACAGAAAAGTAAAACAATTGGTGACCTTGCAGCTGACTATTATAAAAATATGGCACACTAATTTTCTCTAGCGTTCACAGTAGCAGACATTCTTTTACCGCTACGACATGAAAATCAATAAGGTTGTACATGTCTGCTCCAAAGTAAAGCCGCACAAAGATTTCAGCTTCCACCAAAGTGTATCATATTATTGAAGGGAAAAGAATTCCTCTCCCTAATTTCTTTGGTAGTTTTTCTTCTTCAAAACTATGACAAATCCCCTAAAATGCCACCTAATATTGAGCTTTACTTAGCCGGAACGGTTGTAAATCTGGAATTGTCGAAGTTATTTCAGACAATAGTGTTAATAACTGTCGTAACTTGGTAAGCACTCAACAAGGGCCAATACTCGTATAATAACTAATGCCTTATACAGTGACATGAAGTTAACAGAAAAGAACCAGGAAAGAGCGACAGAATAATCATACGGACCTCTGATACGGATGTGATTGTTCTGTGTGTTCACTTCTACACACAGATGAGACATGTATGCAAGTTGTAGGTGCAGATGGGGAACATTAGCCGTGTAAAGAATAGTTGAAGAATTTTACCCCTTCACCAACTATGTGCTTGCTTTTCCCCAAAAATTTATAAACTGACTCCTACTGTACACACTCTTACCGGATGCGACACAATTTCGTCTCTGTTTGGGGTAGTGAGAAAATTGTATACAGGACTTTGAAGGACACGCACGACTATTGTAGTTACAGAGCTTTGGGAGTACTGACAAAGATAAAGCCCTTGTTTGTGCAAGAATTTAGTTTCGAAGATTCATGATCTGAAGAATATCTTTAAATCATTTCATCATGATATGAATAAAATTCGCGTCAAGCTAGCAACCAGTAAAGTTGTATATTTAGTCTGGTTACCTCTCTTTGAATCGGCAATTTTGACCGCATCACACATTGCTAAAACCCCCTGTTCCGTCATCTTTAGAATAAGGTTGGCGAAAATTAATTAATTATTTACACACCGTTTATTTTGAAGGGCATATTTCAGCAGAATTCTTGCAGGATCTTGTGTGTTCATGTGAGGGAAAATCTCCACGTGAAAAGTGTTTGTTCACAACAATTAAAACCTTACATGTACGGAGCTTTGCTCCTGTAAAGGGTCAGAATTATGTAGAAATTCCTTGACAGACGAATCGGAAGATATTCCTGAAAACAATCTGCTTTATGGATCATTTTGATTGGATTTTTTAATTGTAACTGTTTTTGAGAGGTAATAAGTGGTTTTTGGTTGCAATGAATTACATGCATGAGCTTTTGCAAAATAAACGTTCGGGATAGAAGTTTAAATCGAATACAACATTTATCATTATTGCTGAGGTTGAATGTCACCCGGCAAGGTAACTACAACGGATTTTTTTATTGATCTTGTATAATATAATAGGCTCATAGAACAAGTGTTTGAAAAACGCCAATTTTCAGAAATAATCGATTATTAAAAGTAATAAGATCCTTTTTTTTTTTTTTACATTTTAGAGATAATTCATTGTCAATTGATTTGAAATTTAATACAAAATACTGCTGATATCTTTCAATTTTGAAAATGTAAAAAGAAAAAAAGAAAACAGTATGTTGATCTTTGACCTTAATTTATGCAAAATTGTTACCACATTTCTTTTTGACGACATCGATATTCCAAAAGTACTCATTTTTCCGAATCCAATGATATATAATATAGCCATATAGTATGTTTGACGATTAAATTTTAAAAATATTGGGTTTGGTCACCGTACTATTACTCCTTATCATTAGTATTTATTTTTCAAGCGTTGTATTCGTATATTGCTTAATATTGTAATTAAAACTACAGTGTTACGTAATATATACCCATAGTATGGGTAAGAATATATATTGTTGTCCATATAAGTATGAGTTTCAATTGCAAAAATGCACAATTTCATAGATATTCAACTCCGAATGTATCATATTAGCCTAATTATAACCAATATCATTAAAAAACAACAAAGGGACGACATACATATTTAGAGCCGTATGTCATTTTTATGGTCGTTTATAATACGAGCTAACTGATGAGCATAATAAGATCTGTGGTGACGTGAGTAATAATTCCGTAAAAGTTCTTTTGAATTCTTTGTATTGCTTCACATCGCTTCACTTTTTTATTTGTTGTATTATATATTGCATGAGCCACGTTATACATGTTATAGGGCAATATGAACAAGTGTATAGCTATTAATATTGTGCCATACAGTATATTTACCCACTAAAATATAAGACTGTCCGATCGTAAAGCGTACCCCGCAGAGCTCAACACTCTCTGGTGTCGTTATGACTACATCTTGTCCAATTCCTTGGCTCACGCCCTGTATTATAAATGTATATACATATAAATATGCGGGTTTTTTTTTTAATCAGCGAATGCATCTATATATGAATGTTACAAGGGAGCACGTGCATGTTTAACGTAAGTTAAAAAATTGGTAAGTTTAATTTGAACGATTTAAAAGAGTAATTAATTAACTGTTCGGGTGATGTTTATCCCTTAATAATAGTTATATATGTAATTTAGTCATAAATTATCAAAACTTTCTTAAAATATTCCTTAACAGTAGACTTTTGTTTGTTATTAGTTTAGTGTAAAAATTCAAAAAGTAATGTTTGAAGCCAATCGATTTTGTTAATTTTTGTCCACATCTTTTTAGTGATCTTTCATTTCATAACCTTTATCTCTCAGACGTGTTTATAATAAGACGTCTATTTGAGTGTTTTAAATGCATCTATGTGCTTCATATACTGTTCAATAATTATTTGTACGAGCGTGCAGCGAATACCATCAATACTATGGATCGTATGCCAGTATTACCAACTTAGAAGATTACAAAATAAAATAGATGTTGTACAATGTTGTATGAGTGCCAATTAAACAACTCACCATCTACTAGTAAGTAAATTAAATCCATGATTCTAGAAGTTGAATTTTGAAAATAATTAACATGCTTTTATGTACCTTCATTTTGAAAATGATTTTAAACGTATATTCCCGAGTCCATGAATCATTAAACATTTCATCTGCTAGACCTGGTATAAGTTTCTCCTTGATAGCTTTGCCATACATTACTGAAAGAGCATACAATAGTGTAAACCATGCGATTCATTTGTAAAACATGTTATGATTTATATTTTTATCTTTACAGGATGAAAACAACATTAAGAGTTTGTGAATTCCAAATTTTCGTGAATTTCATATTTTCCGAAATTGTGCTTAGCAGGCTGATAATAAACAGTTCGCAACTCCTTTCATTCATTATCACCGGCATTTCCGTAGCGTTATTGTATAGCAATTCGGTGTCACTCTTCAATTTTGTTGTTTTTTATCGTCAATATAGAAGTATATTATTATGACGTTTTTCTCTTCTGTCGAGGATAAGGATAGAACGATTTCATATCAGATAAATTACATATTGGAAATTTCGTCCGCTAAACCTTTCGCGTTTCGAACTTCTACATGGGAATAACCTAATATGATCAATATCTAAAATTATGTTTGTCTCTTTGTCAAGAATAATAAACATGGTAAAAACGACCATAACATTGTATTGTTTACATTTGATAAAGTATCGGCCCTCGGTCAATATCAGCACTCGAGGCGTTGGATCTTGGGCTAACTATACATATGATATGAAATAAGTAAGGTCATAATCTGATATTATAAGTTATATGGGTCGCTACTGACCCCCTACGGATCCATAACGGGTAAGTAAAATCAATAGGGGGTGAGGCCGGAGGATGAATTGTATTTCCGGATAGGAGTCTTTTATACTTTTCAACAAGCTTATATAAATCACTATTACGACACGATTTATATGCTCCTCTGTCCTAATTATTCCTGTACGCCTAACTCGTACAGCGGTGCTCATGCTGACCTTTAGAGGTAAGGTGTAATCAGCCACCAAAGTTTGACTTTATATTGAAACTACGAACTTTGACATTTAAACATAATCACTTTGTCATGCTTTAGTCATTCCAGTTTTTTCAACAAACATGTTATTTTATAAAATGTTTCTGTTCTTGTGTTGATATTTTTAGGGAAAATTACAGTTTGTTTATACTTAAGTGTTATAGTTCAAACAACTCATTTCATTCGTTATCCATTAATGAACATTTCTTATCTCTGATTCAGCCTTATTTAAAATAAAACAAATTTCTGATCGTTACACATTTTACACCAAAAAATATCCCGCATGGTCGTTTATTTTAGAACTTACCATAATCTGATGAGCAAAATAGATCTTGAGGATGCTGTGTATCAGGACAGTAACAACTCGTTTGTACACTGCTTGTCATCCATACTAGGGAAATTACCAGTTGTAGTACTTTTGTAACCGTTATAACGGATTTTTCTATTGAATTGTTGTATATAACATATATAAAGGAAGCTGACTCATGTCGTTCAATATTTTGTTGGAAATTATTTTATCAATTAATACCAGGGGATAATATATTGATAATGAACACAACGAAAGCTGATTAAGAAATGTTTTCTATTTCGTAATAAAGGCTTATAAAAAATGAATCGTATTGCAGGATTCAGTTTAAAGTTCGGCTATACAGCACTCACATCTGTGAATAAATGATACATACGTTTTACAAAAATAATCCACAACTAACCTAATCTTGTAATGGAACATGTAGAAATAATATTATAATATGACTATAAAAGATTTGATCACTGGAGATAAATATTAATAGAATTGTTTATAACTTATAAATATTAAATGCGGAAATACAATAAGTACATTGCATATATCATGTAAATAACATTTAAAATCGTACAACATAAGATTTGTAATTCGTCATGTTGTGGTCGAATTACCATATCGCCATAGTTTAACAATAAACGTGATCTAAGATTATAAAGGCTTTCGAAAAGTTATCAGAAGCCTTATTAATTCATATATTGTTGCTCACTGCTATTTTCTATTTGATTTTTACCATGTTAATTTCCATTTTGAATATGATACTGATCTGCTGAGATACATGCTCTGTTCATAGCTTATATAGTTGTAATGTAGCAGGAATATATTCTTTTTTTTTTTTTTTCTAAAATAATATCTTTATTGCACTTTTCTTTGCGGTTGTTACAAATTACTCGACCTTCAGCAGTTGGCCGAGTATCCCTGTGAATTAGTCACTGGATAACCAGGGAATTTATGCAGTGAATTCATATTTATAGATAGTTTGTTAGTTTTACAGTTCATGGTTATTACAAACATTTTACAAACTATATTCTAACAGATTAAAACCATGTCTTGTAACTGACCAAATGAGTTCTTAGTGGTTTTTTTTATTGAAACATGAAGATAAAGAAAAAATAATGAATCGAAACCGAAAGCTATTAATGCTGCGCAGATGTGTTAAATCGGCCTTGATTATTCGTTAATTAAGGATTTTTACTTCTTTGACGATAACATTTTAAAAATAGTTGCATAAGTTAGAGCTCCAGACACTTGTAAAAAACAAGAGAATCAAAGAAGCCAGATTATTTAATTTCACTTTCAGATATATTGATGATGTTCTTTCCATAAACAATCCGAACTTTTCTGATTGGGTTCCATTAATATATCCCCCAGAACTAGAGATTAAAGAAACAACAGACACAGCTTCCTCCGCCTCATATTTAGACTTATATCTCGAATTTGACTTACACAGTCATCTCAGTACCAGAATCTATGACAAACGAGACGATTTTAATTTTGAAATCATAAATTTCCCCCACCTTAGTAGCAATATACCAACTTCACCTGCATATGGGATATATATTTCCCAACTTATTCGATATTCAAGAGCTTGCAGCTCCTACTCAGACTTTGTAATACGTCATCAGTGTCTGAGTAGAAAGTTGATGAAACAGGGGTATGTCAAAGAACGTCTCGTTCTTTTTCTAAAAAAGTTCATCGGTTGTTAATAAATATTCCGTATCAACTTCTCAAATAATACACGATGGTCTTGATGTATAGATTCTTCGTACTGATGTTGTTTATCATCTTAACAACGTGTTTTATAGTTCTTTCATTTGTATTTGTTCTATTATTAATATTACTTTTACTGTTAAATGGTTTCATGTGATATCCGTTTCACGTGGCTCGGTACTTATACATCTCGTCAATGTGTTTGTATTGGCTTTCATTTTTTTGTGGTTTGTTTTGTATTTGCGACTTTTTGTATTTCTTTTGTTCTTATAACGTGACTCTGTACTTTAAAAGATCCCGTCAGTATGATATTGTTCTATTATATGTCATTATGATATATTTCTATTATGAATTACAATATACGTTGAACCACAAACGTCAAAATCATTCAATCGCGTAGTGGTATTAACTATTTTTGGATTCTTATAAATTCTATATATAACTTTTGGACTAGTTTAAATCTCGGTCTATTTCTTAAATTTATTCTTACATACTTTTGATTTTTAACCCTGTATGCTAACATTCCCATGAAAATTTTAAAATTGTTTGTACGCACATTGAACGACAAATTTATGTGACGTATAAAATTTTCTGACGTCAGACACTCAATAAATGTGTTCGTAGATAGTAGATGTTTTTGTGTTCTGTTAAATTGTTCCTTTTAAAATTGTTAAACGATGATGACTGGTGTACCCATATTTTGACTATTATATTTATTGTGTCTGTTTATTTAACGCATCAATGTAAAAATATCGGAAATTGATGAGACTGTCATTACAAAAGTGAGAGGGTTAGCGCTATAGAACCAGGTTTAATCCACCATTTTCTACATTTGAAAATGCCTGTACCAAGTCAGGAATATGACAGTTCTTGTCCATTCGTTTTTGATGCGTTTTGTTATTTGATTTTGCCATGTGATTATGGACTTTCCCAATTGATCTTCCTCTAAGTTCAGTATTTTTGTGATTTTACTTTTTATATGCATTCCTACTATGTTTTTTTGTTCGTCATTATCTAATGTACTTTGTGTTTATATTTATAATGGGAGAGGACGTCTCTAATGTTGTTATAACTTGTGTCCAATCCCTTTTGCTACTTTTGCAAATAAAATATGTTTAAACTAGAACAATGTACAATGTAACGGAAGTAAATATAACAATACTATCGCAATATATATCAACTATTGACAGTTATCTGTAAAAACTCCAGATTGTCACGATACACAAACATAACAAACGTACATTCAAAAGACAGACAGTACTTTGATATCACATTTTTAACAGATTTGTGATGTTATTTAAAAGCACTTAAAAGTTTTCAGCTATTTAAGAAAAAGATGTTTAGGTCTAAGAGAATGAACAACTTGCAGTTAGCTTACATCTATCACGATTGAAGCAAACACATTTCCTTCCATTTCTTGTTCACAATCCATGCTTAATAAAGCAATTTTAGTTGTCACTTCTATCAGACTCGAATTTGCATTCTGGTAACTCTGTGTACATTTTCTAAAAGAAAAAGAAAAGTTACCTTGCCACATATTTTAAAACAACTTTTTCAATGAAAAAGAAAAATCTCAAATATATTGAATGTCGAAAAAATCAAAACAGAAAGTCCCTAATCAAACGGTAAAATCAAAACTCAATCACTTCAAACGAATGAATAACAACCGTAATATTCCTGACTTCTAACAGGCATTTTCTTCTAAAGGAAATGGTGGATTTAATCTCTCACTTGTATAACAGTCGTATCAAATTCCAAATTAAAAAATGAATATGAATGACAATGTTTACGAAGATCATTCATCTTATGTTCCTATATTATTTTTTTAGTTCCAATTACTTATAAATGTAATAAGAAAACGTTTATATGTCTTTTTGATGTAATTGTCCAATAAAATGTACTTCCTAGGATGAAACTTACTGTGAAAAAAAATATGATCCTTGAAAATGTCATTTAAACAGGAGAACCAAGTGAAATCAGCCATACTAGAATTGACGATGAAACAAAGGTAATGAAAAAACAATATAATTTTATAATATACAGATATATATATAGCTTAAATCAAAAAGAGTTCTACTAAGGCCTTTACACATTTTATAATAAATCCATGTTTTTTTTCCCTCGGCTCTTTGGTAAGATTGTTGTCTCTTTTATACAGTCCCTATTTCCGTTCTTATTTTATTGAATTTTTTTCAAAGTCATCAAATGCTTTCAACACGGACAAAGTTAAAAGTATATTTTTTTTAAATGATAGAGACTTGCTTTTCTGTTAAAGGTCTGAAGAATACTGTAAACCAGCTTATTTTCGGGGATACCTTATTTCGCGATTAGCCCTTTCTAGTCCACTTCATGGCGATTTAATTTTGCGATTTTCTCATATTACATTAGGAAAGATTTACATATTTGCGACGATTTATTTTCGCGTTTTTTTTGTCTACTCGCGTAAGTCGCGTAGTTGGTTTACAGTGGTCCTCAAAAGATTTGGATTCAAAGAAAACAAAGTCAAGGATGTCATAAGTAAAACAACATGCGAAAAAAATATTCAGTTATGAAAAAGGTTATGCTGTAGATAATGATTTATTTCTTTTTGGATAATTTACAAATAATTATATAAATGTCTCGATCATATACCATATATAGGGTTAAAAAGATACGAATTGTATGTTGCTTTTAATCTGTTCGTGTTTTATTTTGGTATAATTGTTTTCCATCATTGTCCATAGGACATCATTTTGTATATTATAGTGGTTTTTTTCAACCAGACAATCTTTAAATGATGATTATATCCATTTATTGCATAGATTTTTTTTTACATAAATGTTTTTCTATTGCGGATTTTAATTCTGAAGAACTTTGTAAATGTTTGTTGTTTGCTTGCTTTGTTTTTTTATATCATTATAACCAAACATATTAAAGTCTCATAATTGAATCATTGAAGATTCTAATTTGTCAAAGACAAAAATTTTCTATGTTGAATGTAGAAAGAACCAAAATACATGACAGATCTGCACACACAAATTATATTCCGTTCCGTGATTTGTTAAACATTACAAAGAACGAACCATTCAACCATATGTAAAAGGCCATATGCATATACTTTTCGATTAATTTTAGCATCTATTTTTCTGTCCGGTGTGAGTTTGTTTTTGTTTGTTGGTATTTTTATATCATTTTTTTTTCAATGACGATGAATGGTTCGATATATTCTTGTTTTTATATAAGCCGAAAGATTTTACCGAATACAAAACATTATTTGTAGATTGAACTACAAAATTTTAATGTTCAAATTTAGATATGTAAATATTTCTCATCAAACTGTACTGAGACAAGTTTATTTTCGATTAAAGAGTTTGAATGTTACTTCAGTATCTGTCAATCTCTTTTAAATATGTGATGATACAAAACTAGCAAAATACTACAGTTTGAAAAGGCAAACACTTTTAATAAACAAACATGTTGATCTGAATTTTAATTAAAAATTCTCCATGTGCATTCAGTCAGCATTGGGATCGGTATGTTGTTGACAAAAGTACGTTAACATGTTCCATTATTAACCCAGCTACACTGCGTTCCTTCTTTTTGGCACAGTGCCTTCTTGGCAAGGCAGGTGTTCACCGGATCATTTTCTGACTGATATTTGCAACCTACTGATGTTGGACTACTTTTCTGTAAAGAAAGAAAGCGATTTTAGTGTACAGTCGTACTGTTATTTTGCTCTCCAGCGTTATTCATTTAAGATACAATATAATTGTAAGTTGAGTAAAATCGTAAGTTCTGTCGTTGAATTATAATCTGAAAGTTTAAAGCAGCAACTGTGAAAATTATGTGTGTTCCAGGCTTTCCATTTCTTGTGTCTGAGAGTATATATATATATTTTGATAAAAAAAATCATTTTTTTTTGTTTTGAAAATCCCTTGATACATACGTCCTTTTTCTATAAACTGAAAAATGTGGCAATGAGTTTTATTTTTATTTTAATTTTTAGATGTTATAATAATTAATGGTATTAATAATTATATTAATAAAGTACGTAATTACGTAATACAACTACTAAATTGTAGATTCTTTTTAGTTTTTGCGTATTTCATACGTCATTTGTGTTTTAGATTATTAATGAATAATCACAATAATGTTGTAAATTGTTAAATAACAGTGATCTTTGATTTGTAGATATAAATGTATAAAAGGTACGTTTATTTTTGATATGTTCAAGAAAATTTGTTTTTGAATATCAATGTTTAACAAAACCATTTTTAAAACCAAAGATCGAATGTCGTCTTTACTGAATAAAACATTTTGAATTCTTCTACAAATGATTTGTTAAAGTAAACAAAAAAAAAGAGACATGTGCATATATATATCCAAGCAATGGCAACTTTCGAAAAAAATATTCATAATACACATTCAATTGTATCATTCCCCAAATCAATTATTATTACTCGACAGTATAGACTTTATTTTCTGGATTTTTTTTTTTTTAACTTTTTTTACAGTCAATTATGATGTGAATTCCCTGTAAGTTGAATTTAATTTGTATATGTACTATTCATCAACAGATGAATACAAGAAATTCAAATACAATAATAGATGTTTCCAAATAATGACAAAAACACACGTCAGGACGTAAAAACATGAAGCTTAATATTACGATACATACGCATCCTAATCCACAGTTTTTTTTGTATGAATAAATCCCTTTTGTAAACAGGTAAAACGTTTGATCTGGTGTCAGATTGATGAGCTGTGTCCTAAAATCACACAATGCTATTGTTTTCGTTCCATCGGGTTTCTTGGCTCCTAAAAGATGAAATTATTTACTGATTTCATAAATATAAAAATATGCCACTGACTGTGTTAACAAAACGTACATGTAAAGGTCAACACTTCATGTAATTGTACTTTAGTTTCATGTAACATTGGCGTTCTATCATCTGATGGACGTCATCTTTTGGACGGACTTTTTAGAATATTGTTTCGAATGTTGTACTTTTGACGACATTATGTATATCTATATTACACCAAACATATTTCTAATAATTACTTATTTTGTGGCTATTAGAACATTGTTTTCCTGAAAAGTATTTAATTTCAATTGCAAATGCACAATACCAGATGTTTTTAATTTGAGTTGATCCATGTTAGCCGTTATTATTCATGATTATTACCCCTATCGTTTAAGCATAGCAACGTGACTGATGACTGAATTTTGTGGAATAATGCTTGTGAGTGTTCTAGTTTGAATTCGAGCTCATCTATCAGGTTAAACTAGTATGAAAAAAGAGGGACGAAAGATACCAAAGGGACAGTCAAACTCATAAATCTAAAACAAACTGACAACGCCATGGCTAAAAATGAAAAAGACAAACAAACAACAGCACACACGACACAACATAGAAAACTAAAGAATAAACAACACGAACCCCACCAAAAACCTAGGGGGGATCTCAGGTGCTCCGGAAGGGTAAGCAGATTCTGCACCACATGCGGCACCCGTCGTGTTGCTTATGTGATAACAAATCCAGTAAAGAGTCTAATTCGGTAGGTCACATTCAGGAAAGGGAAGGGGATTGTAGTTACGACGTAAGGAACATATCCGATATCATTTGTGATACGGTTATTCCATAACGGTCAACCAACTCGTGATGGCGTCCGTACATTTTACGAAGGGGTGATTTCAACTTCACCATTTGGAACGCTTGGTTTAATAGCTTCCTTGTGAGCAGCAACCTTCTATCAAGAAAATCATGATAGGAAATGCAAGCACGGGAATATCGTATCAATTGGGAGATATATACCCCGTATGCAGGTGCTGCTGGAATGTTGCTACTTAGAAATGGAAAGTGCACAATTGGAAAGCTGAAATCATCTCTTTTGTCGTAAAGTTTTGTTTTCAACCGACCCTCCTTGTCAATTTCTAGATGTAAGTCAAGATATGAGGCCGACTTAACTGTATCTGTAGTATCCTTTGTCTCTAGCTCGATTGGATAGATGCGTTCCACATAGTCACCAAATTTTGAATTGTTTAGTGAAAGAACATCATCTATATAGCGAAAAGTAGAGTTAAAGGATAGTGCTAACTTCTTATCTTTCTTCCTAAGAATCTCCTGCATGAAGTCAGCCTCATAATAATAAAGAAACAAGTCGGCAAGTAGGGGCACAGTTTGTTCTCATTGGAATGCCGACAGTCTGTTGAAAAACACGTTCTCCGAACGTAACAAATATGTTGTCAATTAAGAAATCAAGCATCTTGATAATATCAGTTTCAGAGAAGTTTTTGTTCGAATCAGAGTGATCCTTTACAAAGTAGGATTTATCCCTCCCTAAGACAAGATACTTGTATCTACGTTGGCCATTCTTTTTTACGAAGCAAAGCAATACCAACTCTTTCAATTTGTCTTTTAGTTTGGAATATGGAATACTAGTGTACAGAGTAGAAAAGTCAAATGGAAAGAGAGTTAGATTGTATGCACTCTAAAAGATCTTTGGAATTTTTAAGTATCCAATTCTGATTCACGTCTCCTCTAGAATAGGTAGTTTCACAATAACTCTGAAGCCCGTCTTTGATTTCTGATAAAATAGATGTTAATAGTTCAGAAAGAGGTTTCGTGGAGCACCTGGAAGACCCAGCAATATACCGTTGTTTGTAAGGACACTTATGTAGTTTAGGTATCCAATACAGTGATGGTAGATCCAGTTCTTCATCTTTGGTTGAAATTCCAAAAGGAACACAGAACAGACCTATGATTATCCAGGATTTTCTCTTTGGTAAGTGTCGTGAGGGTATATGTTGAGTTTCCAAGTGAATTTTCAATACCTAATTAGTTTATCAAGCAGATAATGTAATGAGTTTTACATACAAAAACGATGTTGTTTGGGGCTTTATCTGCGGGGACAAAAACATATTTGTCATGGAGGTAGGATAGGTGTTTTGCAACATTTGGGTCTGTAAAGATTGACGAAGCATGGGCATTGATAGACCCATTCAGTTTCTTAATTCTGATTTGTATCAACGACCTCACTGCCTTAATCCATTCGGAGAGAGTGTCTATGTCTTCCTTCTCGCGCTTAGCCCATTGCCTGGCATAATCCTCAACTGAATCCATCAAAATTTTAAAGTTGAATTTCCAAATGATGGATTTAGGCTCACGATATTTCGGACCTTTCGATAACACATTTCGTAGAGAAGTGTTATTAACAATGTTGAGGTCACCGGTAATAACGTGGCCAGCGGGATTATATGTGGATTGGGAACTAGCACAAGTGCAATCGTGAGGTTTAGACTTGAAGTCGTCAATATCGAGATCCTGCAAAACGTGTTTGTCATGGAAAATTTTAGTTGCAATAGGTTTGGTATAGGTATAAGAAATGATTGGTACAGACTGGTCTTTGAAATAAGGAGGTATTTTCGATTGAACTAATTTATGATGAAGGATATTGCCTAAGTTGACGCCATCGATACATTTGTTGGCAAAGGAAAGATTAATGAAAGATCTTTTCTCTTTTTTATCTTTGCCAATGCGGACTGGCTTGAAAAGTCTGTGACTTGCAATATCCGAAATTATAGCTGTAATTTTGTATAGGTTTGAATGAGGGATTGTAACAGTGGATTTCAAACATATATTGAACAGAGAATGAAGTTTTGAAAGGGGTAATGAATAAAGTTTCGTGCGAATGTGATGAATACCTAACGGCTTTTGTATAAATGGTAGCAAGTCATTAATTGATACATCATGCAAAGAAGGTGATGTATAATGACGATGACCATGACTGCGTCTACGTCGAGGAGTCGAGTTGAAAATATGAAACTTCACAATAATATACATGAACCTTTATTCATAGTATTTATATATATTTACTTTCAAACCTTTTAACTGCTCAGTTTTCTTTGTATTTTATTTTTATCGTCTCGTTTTAAGTATTTCAATTATAAGTGTAAAATTCCCAGTTGTTGGACAGTATGTTCAAGTCTATATAGTAATTCATAGTATACCATACTGTATATTTACCCATTAAGATATAAGACTTTCCGACAGTAAAGCGTACACCACAGAGGGCTTGATTTCCTTTTGTCTCTATAACGGCATCTTGTCCAATTCCTCCAATCATCCCCTGTATTGTAAATGTATACATATAAATAAACATAATTCAATAATTTCAAGGAACAGACAACTTTACAAGAAAACAAAACATACATATCATTTTCAGCACAACGGTTCACATCTCACTCGAATTAACATGTGTAGCATTTAGCATATTCTAAATTTTATGCATTAACTTGTAAAATTGTAAATTACAGTCAGAAGTAAAATTCATTGTGTTGTTTGATTGTGTGTAATGATGCATAATCTGAATTATATTACCCAACAGTTATGTACTAACATGTGCAACACGGTTGATGCCATATATTAAGCAGGATTTGATTACCATCTTAAGAACCTCAGATATCCCAGTTTTTTTATTAGACTCATGTTGCTCAGTCCTTGGTTCTCCATGTTGTGTTTTTGTACTGTTAATTATTATCTTTTTCTTTTAACATATGTCAACCATTCGTGTTGCGAGTTAAATTCGTAATTGAATCATCATTGTTATAGATTATTTACCAGTAACATCAATTCAAATTTGAAAGCCATGGAAATTGAAAAGTAAATATTTTTTTTTTATAACGATGTCCAGAGTTCTAACGCAAGCAAACCACATAACTAATATTTTGACAAATATGATAGTGGGTGGTCTTGTGTTTAGACCAGGTATATTCAAATGTATTTAAGGAAATTACAGAATCAACTTCTATATTCCTTAATATAAAGTTTTTGTTTTGCTTCAATTCAATTTTCCCTCTACATTACGAAGAGCTGTCGTATTGGAAATCATACCACGTCTTTTAATTCCATATTGCAAATACAAATACAAAGATTTTGAATTTTTAAAACCATTTAAATAACATTACTTACCTTCATTGTGAAAATTACTTTAAAAGTATATTCCCAAATCGCCTTATTATTGTGAACATCATTTCCCATACCTTCTACAAGGTTCTCATTGATAACTTTGCCATAGAAAACTGAAATAACGTACGATATTGTAAAATACGACATCGTTTGTTAAACCATAACTTTTACATGATGTGTTTATCTACAAATACTTGCAATAGATTTTTTCGTTATCATTTTTTCAATGGTTTAGATTTCGACAAACCACGTCACTGAAATTATTTTTAAACCTCCATTGTGAATTATGCATTTGTATCACAACTACATAAGAATCAAAGGGTTCAAGCAAAAAGAGATGGAAAAACAAAAACAAATACGTAACTGTTAGTTTTCGTCTAATGACAATAAATTAAAACTCCTCGATCAATCATTAATGAGCATGCCACATAAGGGGAGACCATGACGTAATACGAAAGAAAACTTCCAAGATGAAGATGATTTCATTGTTGTACGCTTCATATTTAGATAATATCCCATTACAATGAAATGTTAGGGGAATGTGTTATTTCACTTTAGATTCAATTGCAATTATCGAACATTAATTGATTTCTTTCGGAAGTCAATATGATGGCTAAGGCCTGAGTTACTTAACGTCAATTGTGATGGTTAACAGTTGCCAATGTACATAGATTGTTAATTAAAAATAAGCAATTAATTGGTTTAAACATTTTAAGGATAACAAACATTTTTGTAAGGGTTATTAGGATGTTACATTTTGTCATCGACTCATCAAAAACTTAATTTACAATTAATTCTTCAGACTTTTATTCAGTTTGTGAGTTAATATCGATACCATTGGCATCGTACATTTTGTATGGCACAGATAAAGAAACAAACAAATAGCATCCAGATTTGTACAAGTTTGAAATCTTGTAATAATGAGTAGAAAAATGGTCATCAGCAATCGCTGAGACTTTCGAATGAACATTCATGTATATTCTCCTAAAAGACCGGTTTTCCATCTTCTTGCATATTTCGATATAATGTAATACCTCGTTTGGTATGTGCAAGTAATAATCGATTTCAGTTGATATTTTGAATAAAACAGTAACATAACATTCATGTCCATTACATTATTTTGCCGTCTGTTTGTAATCAGACATTAGACATGCTTTTTCGTGATTTAAAAAAAAACATTTTTAAATAAATCTTTTTTTTTAATTTCTAACTGTACTTTTTAACTAAAAATCTGTATTTGCTATCAATTATGTGTGTCTAAATAGTTTCTTTGGTTTTTTTATAAGGACCATGTATATGGTATAATCTTATATTAAATATTTCAAATCAAATTATGCATTTAACCATTTATTATTCATCTCTTTTTAAAGTTATTAGGGATTATTTGTCAAATATTCAATATTGATCATCTGCTTTCATTTTTCATTATTATATTTATCAGTATCGGTGAATTAATAATACGTCGTAAAGCGCTTAGGATAATTTCTCATTTGATGTTGCGCGGTTAAGAATGTGTATAATAATAATAATACAAGTGTAAGACTGTGTGGGTCGTTTTTATGATTCGTTTTATATGTTCTAAATCAAGGTCATTGTTTTCCTTCTGAATTTGTTTACAAATCTGTCACGTAAGGGCCTTATATGAAAAATGCAAGGTGGAATATGATAGCTTACATCCAGGTCATTGGACTCTAGTGGATAATTATAACTATACGATATCCTTATTTCTATAGAAGGATTATTCTTACATGTACAAAAAATATGACAATTCGCCGTTTCAGAATCTAATGCATTCTGGGAAATACTTTTAAAAGCGTATATCAAAACATTGTGATTGGTTTAAAACGTTGTAAAAAATGAAAATTCAACCAATGATGTAATGTTTAATATAAATAATGAGATTACTCATAGTTCTTTAGATTCTGAAAAAGCGAATTGCTTCAAATTCAATAGCAGATAATTTAATGATAGTTGAATATATACCTATTTACTATTGTATTCAACCATACGAGTCCAGTAGGAACATGATGTATGTCGTTTTGTATATTAATGTGCGGCTATCACGAGAGGGGTTTAATCTTATTATGATCAATATACAGTTTAATCAATATGTTGTTATACCGATATGAAGGATTTCATTGTACACTGTATATGTCTTCTATTTAAAAGTATTTAATATATAATTTTGATAAAAGTCATCTTTCTATAGCAAAAGAGTTCACATGTTATGAAAAAAAGAAATACCAACTCTTTCAGTTTGTCTTTTAGTTTGAAATTGGGAATACTTGTGTAAAGTGTAGTGAAGTCAAATGTAATAGTACTGTTACAAGATGTAAGTGTCTTAATTTGTGTGTAAATTAAAAGAAAAAATGATTTTTGTATATCCTCATCTAAATCACGCCACCTCTAGAAAAGGCAGTTTCACAATATTTTTAAAGCCTGGCTTGCAACTTTCAAATAAGCATAACATCACAAATGCTACTTTGATATTAAGCAAATATATATCAGACTTTTAAGTAACACCAAATGTCACATTCAGCAAATTTAACTGTACATCATTTAGATGACGTCACTAATCACTGTAAAGTCATTATTTGCTATATGCACAATAGGCCGGTATTCCTCTTCAAATCATGCCAACAATCACATTCATTACGTTATGGTTGACTAGGAAGTCAACAATAGCACGAGCTGTGAGCGACAAATGTTACACAGACAGTTATTATTCAATGCCCTTGATGTACATGTTCTAGAACTTACCATAGTCAGACTTGCAGAATTGATCTTGAGGGTGCTGCAAAATATTACACCAGCAACTGTGTACACTATTTGTCATCCATACTAGAGCAATTACCAGTTGTAGTACTTTCTCAACCATCCTTACTGATAATTTCTCTTTCAATATACAGTTTATTAGAGAAGCTGATTCGTATATCATACATATCTTTCAATATTTTTGTTATCTTACCAATGAAAATCTGGGGATAATAGTTGGGGTAATGAACACATGACAAAGTCAAATAGAGATGGTATTTATTTCTAAGAAGATGCTGCTAAAAAGTAATTGATAGCACGATTCAGTTTGATGTTCGGCTGTACAATACAAGCAGACGTGATTAAAAGGCACACACGTTTAAAAAAAGAAAACCTGCACCGACCTCGTAATACTTAAATATGTTTTAATGGAACCTGTATAATATAATATGATAATATGGTCTGCAATTGTGTCAGATTTGCTCACTGAAGAGAATTATTAATAGGATTGTTTATAACATATACATAATAAATGCGGAAACACATACGTACATTACATATAACATTTAAAATCGTTCACATTTCCATATACCTACTGAACATAATGTTTTCAATTCGTCATGTTATTGTTAAATAAACATATTGCCATAGTTTAACAAAAGCTTGAATTACAACTGTATAAGGTCATTGGCTTAGTAATTCGATATTGATTTATGTAATATGATGATATAATAGAAATGAACCAAGAATTATTTTTAAAATATTTAAGTCATGTCATGTAAATGACTGTTACAAGTTCTTGTTTATTAAAACATAAACATAACAAACATTTTAACGTAATCAGAGCCACCATTGAATAGTCTAATTCAAAGGCAGAAAATGCAGAAAACGCAAACGTGATTTTAACCGGCCTGGGTAAAACGTTTTTGACTTGTGCTTTATACAATGATTAAGTATTTAAATCATGTCTGTTTGAACTAGAAAAAAATAGCAAAATGTTATTTACAAGCTGCTGATACAAAATGTTGTGTTTACTAGTGAGTATTCATATATTGATATTGTTTAATTATTAAATTGTCATTCGTCACATATTGTATGGACTGTGTAAAAAAAACAAAATGTTTTTACGATTGACCGATCTTGTTAACAATAACATGTTACAAAGAAGCCATTTATAATTTGATTTATTAAGCTAATGATAAATATATATACTTTTATCCTGCAATCAGCCATCCATCTATTGTACAAATAACAGGTATACAAATAATTGTTTTGCTTTATTTGTACATGTACGAATAAAGTCTCCTGTTACTCCGCTTACATGTTGAGCACGGAGTTATCAGTAATGTGGATTTTTCTTTTTGCAAACCAGATAATTTTTGGGGTCCTCTCCGCGGTCCGCGTTTAACAACTGTCGATTTCAGTGAAAACTTAGAGACAATGATTTACAATTTTGACAACGAAACTTTTAAGTGTTGGATGTAAATTTCAGGATAAAAACAATATATTTACATTGTTGAAAAAATACATATGTTGTATATATATATATATCTATACAAACTTCGATGAATTTTGCTCGATTAACTAACTAACCTGTTTATATATTGCGAAATCAAAAGTGAGTATAATGATTGTTTTCTTAGAAAAACGTTAAACCTAAAACGTGATGTCTTAGTATGATCTAGAAATGTGGGTAAATAATGTGCGTTAAGAAACCACAGGAAATCGTTATTAATCCAATTATAACTTTTATCAGAATTTTTACTTACGTTAAAAGAAACGACGAATGCCATATCTCGAGCAGGATCTGCATACCCTTCCGGATCATTTGAGATCACCACCGGTTTTTCAAAAGAATCATGTTGCTCAGTCTTTAAATGTGTAACTTCTGTTTTGTGAACTATTGTTTGTCTGGCGCTGTCAGTTTATTTTCAAATTATGAGATCGAACGAGATTTTGATATCTTTCACGTCTTGGTTTTTTTTTGTGGCGTTGAAACATTTGTGAAACATTCACATACTTAGTTCGTAATTCTATTTAGCTCTTTTTTATGTACTGTCCTAAATTAATTACAGCTATTTTGATGGTATTTGGTGGTTAACATGTCAAAATGTACTTTAAAATTATTTATTTATGTGTGAACTCGGATCCTGTCTCCTATGATATATATTTCAAAACAATTGAATGATTAATTAAATATAAATTCAAATATATGCCATGTTTGTTTCCAGCTTCAATACAATAATTGTGTAAAGAGGTAATATGCAATTTCAACTAAAATGTATGCTATGGTTTGACTGTTTCTAACTAACAAAAAAAGTTTGAGCTGTTAAAAAATGTCACACGAAAAGAAAACATGAAAACGAAATCAGTTCTACAGAGAATGAACCTAAGACGAATTGTCTCCTAAAGTTATAATTGATAAAACATAAATTTATTTAACGAAAAAACACTGTATAATCGAACTAAAATGTATATAACACTGCTGATACTGAAAATCGTTAGTATTTCAACATGTTTTTTTCCAAAGCTTTTTCCTTAAAAAAATATGTGTATTGATCAAAACATTGATCTTTGTTTTACTGATGATATTTAAGATATCCACATTGTCGTTTGATGTGAATCAAATATTTCGTGTTAAATGCATATTCTAATCATTTCGTTTGCTTACGTTACATCCTCTTCCACGGTTGAATATATACGAATAAGTGCCACAAGTAAACATGTAAAAGGTTTGGTATGGAGAAAGACTGCTGAGCTGTGTACGATAATTACACAGTCCTATCCTTCTGATTCCATCTTTTCCTTTGTATCCTTTAAGTAAGTCAAATATGACAATAATCAGCTGTTTTTTTTTACCACAGCGTCAACGAAGTGTTAAATGTCCTTCCTTGCCGAAGAAATCAAGACTTTTTTTGATGATTCGTTATATCATGATATGTATATATTGGAAGATGTGGTGTGGGGGCCAATGAGACAACTCTCAATCCGAATAGCAATGTATAAAAGTAATTCATTATATGTCAAAGTACGGCCTTCAACACGGAACATTGGCTCACGCCGAACAACAAGCTTTAAAGGGCTCCTAAATGATGGTATAATGGTTTGTTTTTTTGTTTCTAAATTGTGTATGACGAATATACATCAGAAATGCTAAAGTCATTCGTTGTTATCACCTTTGTGTACCATTAAACAGAGACTATTAAACAAATCAGTTAATTCATTTATTAACCAGCTCCAGAATGCTTATATTAGTTTGAGTATTCCAATATAGATGCCGAAATGTTGATCAATTGCTTGTTAGCAAGATTTTGGTTATTTCTTTAATCTGAAGGGTATATAAATATCTGTGACTATAAGTATATAATTGACCAATAATAGTACACGCTTTAATGTAAACGTTATCCTCTCTAAGCTTACCAATACAAATATATGAAATTCCGACTCGCATGTTAACTCCAAATTATGATGAATTCCTTGCAGTCTCGACTTCTAACTCTGAACCAACACGTTCTCTCACTCCCTATATTGTAATAGTGTCTGTTTTAAGATACCATTGTACAATCATCCCTATATTGTAATAGTGTCTGTTTTAAAATACCATTGTACAATCATTTCAAAATATTTCGTAAATTGCTATCAAAAACACTTGTAAATTGTGTTTTACGGGTGGTGCGAGAACTACTTATTGTTCCAAATATCGATCACAAGTGTGGGGTTTGTGATTAGTAAAGTCAAAAATTATTGCGATGTTTTATTATTGCGAAAAATGCGACAGGGTTATATTCAGGATTTTTCTACATATCGCAATGATTTAAATCGCTTTTTATCTAAAATGTCAAAATCGAAATAACGGTGATCGCAATAATTTCTTAATGGTCAGTATTATGGTCTCAGTGTACAAGGCATGCAGACTCTTGCATTTATTTCTTAATGGTGTGCTTTATCCCTGTAATATTATTCTTGTTCTTGATACTCTCGATGTCTAACATATTTTTCGTACGCTTTAGAAGATTTTGAGCCACAAGCTATGATTTGTTTGAAAAGTACAAAGAACACCCCAAAAATGGCAATTCACAATGATGCCTTCCTTAGTTATATGTTAAGACTTTTAGAACGTTGAATTTGCAGTTCTAAATGTTTTAAATCGTCTTGTGAAAATTCTGGTTTAAAAAGAATTGCGTGAGGATACTCGGTATGCTGTAATTCTTCTTACATGTAAAACATAAACATTATCACATCGATTTGAATTGTATTGAGAACACATTTATTTTAACCTTTCATACATGTAGCTATCGATATAGATGAAAATGAATCATTAACAAAATATGTTTACCTTACAGTTCGGAAATTCAATCCGTTTTTTTTTCAAAACAGTCCACGGAAAAAGAATAACGTCATCATACCTATATTTAAAAGCAATGCATTTTGTTATTGAGAAATAGTACGTAGGGTACCTTTATTTTAGATATTAAGTTAATTGTATATATCTTCCTGGCTCTATTTAGTGCAGTATCTCCAAGAGGGCCTAACATTATATTTTGTCTAATGACTTTGCCATATAAGACTGAAAAGAATATTATATTTTGTTATCGCTTATAATGTGCTTATTTTTTTAATATTGATGAATTTTAGACCAAATTTTATTAAAAAAACATATTTTTACATCTGAGTTTTATGTAGGGTTCGTGCTGCTCAGTGATTCTTTTTTTTTAAACTTTATCCATGTCATTGTCCAGATCGCTTTCAACTTGTGAGTTTGGATGTCTCTTTAGGATCTTTCCTCAGTGTTCTGATAATTGTTCATAAACAATTCATGCAATCATGAGGTTAAAACAGTATTATCATCCCATTTCTTAGTGCTTAGGAATTGACACGAGTTTAAACAGACATTAGTAAAATTAACCGTTGACGAATAAACACTTTTTTTCTTTTTTTCAACTTACATTTCAACCCTTTAAACAGATTTGCATTTAGTTTTTTAGTTATTCCGAATCTTGTCGGGTTGCTTTTAACATGACAACGTTTTCACATCTTTGGCGGTTTTGATGCATGCACTTTATTAATGGTATATTATATTCAAAAACTTACCATAATTGGATGAGCAAAAATTTACTTGAAGATGACCAAAAGCTAATCATGAGCATCCGGATACGTCAGTGGTCAACCATAACAAAATAAGGATAAGTGGTAATAATTATTAACATCTTCACTTATTTGAAGTCTTTTAAATAATGGTTTCATTTTTAACTATAAAAATGCATTTGGTTTGCAAAGCCATCTGTCGACGTATATGGGAGGTTGATAAAGGTAGCAAGTTGTCATTAAATTAAATTATTATCATAATTCTAGTCTAAAATCTGGGTAGGTTTGAATTGTTCTATTTATAAAAAACGTTATATATTGAACAAATCCACAAGATGAAATATTGGATGAATTAAAAAATGAAATTAACCCATGACTGTCCCCTTGCTTTCTAATCGCATCAAGGCAGCACGTTTTGTGATTTGTTAAAAAAATAAATATGCATAGTTTAATGAAGAATGTGCTGTATTGAATGTATGAATAACTCAATTACTTGGCAGATGATTAGACTTAGAGTGTAAATCGGTCAGGGATGTATTACATTTACAGTTTACAGTTCTTGTTGATTATTAACTAAGACTGATTATTGAATAATTCATATAAGTAGATGTTACTTATTCTTTTTATTTGTCGCATATCTTTTTATTTGTTTATTTTCGTTGATATTGATGGTTTTTGATATTAATAATTTCCTGCATATTTGAAAAAATTTGAATCACAAAAACGCCGAACTCCGAGGAAAATTAAAAACTGAAAGTCTCTACTCAAATGTCAAAATCATTAAACCCAAGCACATCATGATACCAACTATCATATCCCTTACTTGTTACCTGAATTTTCGTATGTAAAAGATGGTATACTTAGCCTGGTTTTAAAGCTAGCTAAGCCTCTCACTAGAATGAAAGTCGCATCCAATTCCTTCAAAATTGACAACGATGTGCTAACTAAACAAACACAATAGGTAAAAATGTCACAATAAAACTATACTTATTTTAGCAAAATAAAAAGTGTTTAAAGTCCATTTCATGTTAAAAACAGCCTTAGCTACCAACCCAAAATTGCTCAAATAATTCACAAAAAGAATAAAACCCTCGTTCAGCTTTTGATTTTGCCAATTTATTAGGAAATTTCCGTTTTGAATTATCATAGTGTTCTTTATATTTCTCGTATATTTTGTACATTTATTGTTTATCTAATTTTAAGTGATATACTTTTAGCGTAGCTCGGTAAATATACATCCCGCCATTGTGTAATGGTGCCAGGTATTTTTTTGTATTCTTGTCTTTGAGTTTTCTGATTTGCCGTGTCTATAGAGTGCCATTTTGATTTTTTTTAAACGCAGTCTTTGACATTTTTTCCTTTTATGTCTGTTTGTTTTGCTAACAAATTATTATCAATATTATGGAATGTATGCGACTATCTTACAAGTGAGAGGTTTAGCTAGCTATAAAATCAGGCTTTCTATAGAAGTCTCGAATACGACAGTTTTGCATTAATTTCATGAGGTTGAACTTTTGATTTTGCCATTTGATGAGGGTTTTGAATTTTTCTTTTATACTTTACTTTTGCTATTTTACTTGTTTAACTTATTGAAACCGTTCATATAACATGACGATGTGTTAATAAGTAGGCCACCATGAAGAAAAGTTTAAAACCATTGTTATGTTCAGTATTAAGACTAGATTATCTTTTGTATGATAGTATACCACGCCAAATGATTTCCCGATTTCCTGTTGTCAACGTTACGTTCTACATCATAACGACTATATTTAATTAACGATTTGGCATTATGATATCCGATGGTACGGGAAAGACCAGTATTGGTTTTAGGGTCAATAAGTAAATTGCTAAGGTAATTAGACCGAAATATCTGCAACCTTTTATTTCTGGGTGTCATCTTTTGCAACATATGTCACTGGCTTTTTCCATATTTGGCTTCATAGGTCTGCAAATATTGTTCATGTTTATTTTAGGTAAAATTAAAGAAAAAAAAGGCACAACACCTATACATAGACATTTAAAAAAAAATTGTTTTCTGGAAATTATGTTTTGAACTGTATATGTTGGTATGTAGTCATTTCGTACCATAACACTTTCGTACCCGAAATGTTTTTCGTACTCAAAGTAACTATTTCGTACCCGGAATTTGCCATTTCGCATCATGAACATAAACCATTTCGTACTATATAAAACCATTTCGTACGATTTTGAAAGAAAGATTTACCAATCGTACCATATGAAAATAATTCGTATCAGATGAAAATAATGTTTTACATTTTAGTCCTAACGTTTCTTTTAATTTCAAATAGTGCAGTTAATTTAGAAATGTTTAATTTTTTTTTATCATTTTCTGACCATAACATACATATCAATGTAAATTAAACTACAGAATATTCTTCTTTTAATTATAATGTGGAATTTTTTATTTTCGTGGGTATTTATTTTCGGGGATGAGGAAACCTGTATTTTGGGGGATATTTGATTTCAGGGTTTTGCCGTTTTCTGTGAACAATGCCTTTTTGAAAATTTGTAATTCGTTCAACATCTGGATTCGTATTTTACATGTACGAAAATTGGTGTCAAATGAGTTTTAATGGATCCACAGTAACATGAAAACAATACCTGTCGCATTGTGCACTGAGTCAAGTATTTCTGTTTTTGTCAACTAGAAACCAAAACGTCGTTTACAAATAGTTGTAAATATTTAATTTCTACCAAACTAAATAGGGTATAATACATATACAGAATCAAATGTAAATATAATCTTCATTTGAATAAGTAACATTCTACACTGAGCACAATAAGCCAGTCAATTTTTTTTAGTAAATTTTCTTATAAACTTGTCAATCTGAAAATTTATCTTATGAAACCGCCATTACGGTGAAGTCCTCGTGATGACATAAATAGGGTTACAGGTTTCGCTATTAACCCAGCGGCACTGCCGTCCTTCTCTTTGACACAGCGCTTTGTTATCCAGGCATTCGGTAGTCTTATAATCTTCGTTTTCTTGCTGATATCCGCAACCTTTTGCCTCTGGACCAATTTTCTGAAAGTAAAAAGCGTTTATTTAAATATTACTGTCGTTCTGTAAGATTATTTTCAAACTTGTATGTCTGGTCTGCGATACGCGTGTAATCTGTGTGTTTAGAACGATAGAAATTGAATCGTAGTCACAATTTGGTGTCACTGAATAGTTTTGATACAGTCCTGTGATACTTGCCTTCATTTTTCAATACCTTAAGACACAATGTAATTGGTTTTGGCATGTTTTTATGCTTCGGTTGCATCGGTTCTTTAGTACGACGTATGATAAATAGTAATCTAAATCACATTACTTTCTTGGTATATTTTGTATACAACATTTCCTTTATTTCAATTTCAAATTTTTTGTTCGTGATTTCGTACTTTCAATCGTTGTTTGGTTGGTTGCTCAAGGTATGCATGATAATATGATTTGATTATAATCGCACTGGTGATGTATTTGTAAATTAAGAAAAACATTTTTTTTTAAAGTGTAGATACAAAATATTTTACCAGCTTAAACACACAGCTGGTAAGGTACGTTTGATTTTCATATGTTCAAAATATATGATTTTTGGTCATCAATGTACATGATGTATAGCAAACAGTTTTACAAAGCAAAATGATCGAATATTGTTTTCATTTAATTAATGTAAATTCCTCGGTTCAACTTAAGAAGATCCGAAGCCATCCGAAATAACTCCGAGCAATGACAACATTTCTAATCCCTTCACATAATACAAAGCAGACAATGCAACTTATCCTAAGGCTTTAATTTTATGGCGTTTGCATTGTTATTTTGTTATTTTTTGTTATTGTCATTCACTAAAAGATGCCTGTGAAATCGTGGTCTAAATGGGCAAGTATTGAAACAAAGAGTTTTAAGTTTCTTGGGCAGTTCGTCGACTGACCACGCGTTACAGAATATAAGACACGGATCGATAATAAAGGTCTCCGAATTTGGAAATTTTCTAAACAAAATTGCGGTTTTGGTTGAAAAATAGACAAATTTAGGAAGTACACGATACCGTCTCTATACGTCATATCACAAATCATTCCGACTTTGTATGGTTTAAGAGGTGGTGCGTCTAAATGAAATTAATCTCTTCCTTTAGAAATATAGAAGACCATGGTATGGTTCCTGTAATGTGTTTTTGTTATTCGTGTGTGTACTATTAATCCAATTCAATATACGGCTACTTTTGAGCCCCTACGGACCACACAGAGGGTGAATACAATCAATAGGGTATTCGACTTACGGCCTAACCGACTATGCATTTTACTAACCCTCTATGGATCCGTAGGGGTTCAGTAGCAAACCATATAACTGATAATGTTTATATCGATTATACGACCATCGGCTGGCTTCGGAGGTCAACTCGATATTGTTTTAAATTGCATCTAGACTAAGCAACATAGTATCTAGTCCATGCCCTGTAAATTGTTTATTTAAAAAAAATGTAATTTGGATAAATGTACATTGATATAAATCGAATTCGGGTATTTGAGTCATATCGATTAACACGCATTTTAAAGCTAGTGCCCCTTCTTATAAATTATCTAGAAAGTTTTTTGAAATATAATACAAACTATCTTAGTAAAAATACAAATTAAGATATGAAAAATGATAAGAATAAAGATGTAAAGGAAAATGTAGCTTTAGGTTAGTTCAGTATAGTAAATGATATCAACAATAAATGCACAATGAAACACAAACACAAATATTTGATGTGGTAAGAGTGCCAATGAGACAATTTTCCATTCAAGTCACAATTTGAAAAGAAAAACGGCCTCCCCAATGGATTTCACTAACCCTCTATGGATCCGTAGGGAGTCAGTAGCAAACCGTATAATTTTTTTTTTATCGTGTTGTGAAATAAACCATGCCTATTAACTCCATATCATATTTACAATGTCTCAATATGGTCGCTTTAAACCAATTATATTTCCAGAAATGTATCATGATGTAAAGAAGGTAAGATCAAACTTAATACTTACGCATTTCCTCCTACAGTTTCTTTTGTACGAATAAGAACCTCTTGTAAACAAGTAAAACGATTGATGTGGTGACAGATTGTTGAGTTGACTTATAAAATCACAGGAATCAGTCTCTCTAATCCCATTGGATTTTTTTTTCCTGAAAAAAAAAAAAGAATTTTGCTGATTTTTCTTAATATAAAAATATGTTATTTTAACTAAAAAGGAATGTCTACTTCTACCATAATCTCTTGTTTCAATGGCGTTCAGTCTTCTAACGGAACTTTTTCTTTTAGCTTATCTATCACTATTTTTTGATATTGTACTGAATTGTATTGAACTAAATTTTGTAAACTGTAATTACACTGTGTTTTAATATGTACCGTTGCTATTGTGGCTATGAGTACACCGTTCACCTGTAGATTTAAGATTGTCATTCTCACTTTTGTACATTGCCAGTGATGTTCAAATGTAATTTGGAAAAGAAGACTTACTAGAGCATGTTTCTGAAGATCCAACAGAACGACAAGATGTCATCGTTTGTCAGACCTTCTAAGTTGTATTCGTCCATAAGTATTAAGGAAAAACAAGTATCGGACTTCACAAATATAAACTGTTTCATATGTTGTTTATGAATAAGCTTTTACACCCTATCATTGTTCGGTTTTCTTTGTCCTCTTGTATTCTTAATTGTCTCCAAATACTATAGTAAGTTCAATAATATAGTATACAAGTCCACGTTATAGCTATATACATGAAACAGTATATTTCCTGAATCCTGATATCTATTTCTTAGCGGGAAACTTAATATTAATATTTACGATAAAAGGAATGAATTTTTATTTCCTATTGTTAAAAATTATTTTTTATATGGTGAAATTCCTTTCTCACCATCTGCTGGTTTTTATATATCTGCATTTGTTCGGTTAGTTCGTATATGTAACAATGTATTCTGAAAATGCAGACATCGTATATGTTCCGGTAACTAACGTCCAATATTTTGTGATAATGTTCTACACAATGCACAAACAAGTTGTCATTCACCCCAAAAGCATGCAAAACCTTTTAACAGACGTATTTAGAATGAATATGTGTACTGTATTGTTGTCTTATCATTAAAGATGGCATATTTGGATTCACTATTTCCATCGAAAATAAACACATTTACTGTAAAACCAGTTGTTGACATGATACTGCATATCTTAAATTGTACAAGATTTTGTCAGATACTATAAATACTATGACTTTTATAAAAGTAACACTAACTTTAGTTTGCAAGCCATGATAATGCAATTGAAAAGCAAATGTTTAGATTATTATTTTTTGTTTTTGTTTTAACAGAGTTCAAAACAAGCAAAATCAACAATAAAAAATGAATAACCTAAAATAGTTTATTACAATGTGTTTAAATAGATATTTCCGACCATATATCGAGTGACTCCTGTGTTGAACGTATTTGCGGTTATGACATACTGCTAAACGGCTGGACCTGAAGCTATTTATGTCTATGTCAGCTGGTCTTGTTGAGAGTTGTCTCATTGGCAATTGAACATCCATTTCTTATTTTATATTCCATGTTAACTTTCAATGCGTTTGAATATTGACATTCATTTGATATTGATACTTACCTTCATTTTGAAAATAATTTCAAAAATATAATTCCAATGCGCAAACCTCCTTGCTAAATCATCTGGCATGTTTGGCCATAGTGTGGGTTCTTGTATAAGTTCATTATAGATAACTTTGCCATAGAATACTGAAAGACCATACGATATGGTAAACCACACGACGCTCTTGTAAAACAATAGATGAATTAACTATATATAATCATACATGTAAAAGTTTCTTATACTTATGTTTATATTGCATAACGTGTGTGTGTGTGTGTGTGCGTGCGTTAAAAGCTTTGCATTTCTAGTGAGAGAAAAAACCGAGACTCGATTATTCCAAAGGGACCATTATGATCTGTTTGTGAGTTACTTGGTCCAGTTTATAGACCAATTAATTCCTTCAAAACGGCATTTAATCCTTATAATTCTTTAAAATCTGAGATGAAGAATAAATGTTTGCACACTCATAGACTCTATCCCACACTAATTGTATATTTGTTTAATAGAGATTATAAAAATTTTATATTTTCAATAATCTGGTTTAATTCAATCGAATATTTGTGTGGGTGCGTGGGTGTTGCAGTCTGTAGCTCATTGCCATATTCGGCATGGCCATAGATGGCGCTCGCAGCTTGAATCAGAATTTTGGAATTTCCGTATCAGCTTGAATTAGAATTTTGGAATTCCCGTATCGGGCACTTGTTAATTTGCTGCCGACTTGAAAGCAGGTGTTTCACAAATAAGTTAAAGTATTTAAAAGAAAAAGAAAAGATGCCAAACAAGAGAAATGCCATAAGATCGCCATCCAGGGCTATGGTAAAAAAGAGAAGAACGGCTAACAGGACAGGCGGACAGAGAATGCAGAACGAGGAAATCCCACAAAAGAAGGACGGAGCTGGACGGAGAAGAACTGCCAAGAAAACACAAGGGGTCGGACACGTGGTGGCAGAAGGACCGGTGGAAACTACTGATTTCTCATCAGGTAATGAGTCGGAGGAGGATGCACGAGCGTTCCCCTCCTTAAGGCACGACCCGTTACACTTGAAAAATTTGAAATTGCAAATAATTCCATTGATTTCACTCCGTCACTAGAATCTAGCATTCATGACACAGTGGGGGAACACGTGTCTTTTAAAATTAAGAAAAAAATTTGGGAGGGAAAGTTTATTGAGCTTCATTCTCTTTTGAGAACGCGAAAAGCAATGGAAGAGGTGGACGAGGGCGATTTGAAATTAAAAAGGGGGAAAATTTGCATTGAAAAAAGATCGTCGAGTGTTTATTTGTCCATAAATGAATGGACTTCAGCATTCATGGTTTTTATGAGTGTCTACATTGAGAAATACAGCACACGGGCACAGGAATTGTTAAAATATATGCGCGATATAAGACTAGCCGCAACGAGATCAGAAAACTGGGCCACCTATGACGAGCAATTTAGGCTAAAAATAGAAAAGAATCCAAATTTATCTTGGGGAAATATACACGGTGAATATTGGCTATTACACATCACATCTCCCATAGTACAAAACAGTGTGTCAGTGCAATCATAGGGTTATAGAACAAATACATAACATCCACTAATCTGATGATTATAAATTCCTAACTGTCAGTATTAATTATAAGCCAATTCAACTATAAAAGTGATAACGTATAATGTTAACATAACAATCCTCCCTCTTTTAATTTAGAAGATCAAGATAAACAAGATTAATCTCTAGTGAATGAAAGTAATAAATTCAATTTGCACTCAATTGAACTAAGTAAATAGCTACAAGTTTTACTGTCTATATTTTTAATGTTCAATTATGAAATCCTAAACCTACAGTTATATCACTACACTAACTTAACCACAAATATTTACAGTCATATGTTTCTAAATAAGTCTCTCTGGTGCCTTTCTTACTATTTCTTTGCGGTGCATAACGATAGTATCATAATTAGCATTTTCAACTGTTTTATTTTTGGTTATTTTAGTTTGTTCGGATTCATTGTCATTTTCAGAGTTTTCGGTATCGCAATTGAATTACATGTTGGTATTGTTTTGAATTCAGTGTCAATATCAGATATGGTAATTTCAAGTATGTTTGGTATGTTTTTATTTTCCTGTGGTACGAATTCACGAATCTGATCAATATGTCTCTTCCATACTAAATCTCCAAATTGGACTTGATCAGTTACTGTTCCGAGTTTATGAACATAATTAACTTTTCCTAAGATTCAATAATGAAAATTTTGTGGAGGTGAGAACCCATGTCAGATTTGGTAGCTGACTTGGGCTCTCATGTGGCGGTCCAGGGAGACTGGTAGTGATTGGGGGATTATTTCACTCGGCCCTTGCTCTGGGCCTGACAAGTTCTAAAATTTGCAGGTTTGGAAAATGTGGTTAGTGGTAACGGTGGGGTCTACAGATGGGTGACTCTGGGACCTCCTCCACCTCATCTTATAGAGGGGAGGCCTACACCTGCCAACAGGTGGGGCACTAATAACTGGAGCATTGGTAATACGAGTGTTTTCCCCGGTCACTCCCCATGGTAGGTGGTGGTGTAACCGTGTTTAACTACCAGGGGTTTTATGACACTATGTCAACATAGGTCAGCTGATAGCCAGTGTGTATAGGTAATCGGTAGTCACCCTGGCGCCTCAACAAAATATTATAGAATACTCTGTAGCCAAAGTAATGCCACAAAGTAAAAATGTATATTCTAGTCATGAAAATGTAAATACAAGTTGGTGTAATAAAATGTATTTTTTATTCAAAGGATTGTTTTTGTATAAGTTGTAAATGAAATACAGAGGATGGAACCTCTACACAAATGAGTGTAAGATACAGAAAGTCTGTACAGTATTTTAATTTTGGTATTTGTGAATTACAATTAACAACACACAAAAAGAGACAACTACAGTTTAATTTTTAACATAGTTGAGACAATACGTCAACAACTCTTGATCGTTGTTCTTCGTCTCATTGTTATTCGTTCAGTATTGATATAGGGTCTTCTTATATGAGTATTGCAATTAATAGAGATTATAAAAATTTTATATTTTCAATAATCTGGTTTAATTCAATCGAATATTTGTGTGGGTGCGTGGGTGTTGCAGTCTGTAGCTCATTGCCATATTCGGCATGGCCATAGATGGCGCTCGCAGCTTGAATCAGAATTTTGGAATTTCCGTATCAGCTTGAATTAGAATTTTGGAATTCCCGTATCGGGCACTTGTTAATTTGCTGCCGACTTGAAAGCAGGTGTTTCACAAATAAGTTAAAGTATTTAAAACCCGCCCACCCTCCCTATGAGAATAGTTGCTGCTGTTTTTGTTTTATATTTTCAGGCACTTGTTTGATGTATTTGATTGGAATATAATGGTTACCAGTATCCAGGCTGACCTTCATAGTATTGGACCAATACAGGATAATTTCGAATAGACTTGCGTTTCTATGAATTTGACATTTCAGTTATTCAGCACTTTTTAACATATTATGGACTATTGTGATTTAAGCATCCAGAATTAATTTTAGTTTTTTTAGTAATTAACAATTTTAATAATTGGAAAGAAAACAAGACACTTTTTAGAAATTAATCATCTTCTACTATCCTTAGGCGCAGAGTCAATTTTGAATGGGGGGAGGTCCAGGGAGACTGGTAGTGATTGGGGGATTATTTCACTCGGCCCTTGCTCTGGGCCTGACAAGTTCTAAAATTTGCAGGTTTGGAAAATGTGGTTAGTGGTAACGGTGGGGTCTACAGATGGGTGACTCTGGGACCTCCTCCACCTCATCTTATAGAGGGGAGGCCTACACCTGCCAACAGGTGGGGCACTAATAACTGGAGCATTGGTAATACGAGTGTTTTCCCCGGTCACTCCCCATGGTAGGTGGTGGTGTAACCGTGTTTAACTACCAGGGGTTTTATGACACTATGTCAACATAGGTCAGCTGATAGCCAGTGTGTATAGGTAATCGGTAGTCACCCTGGCGCCTCAACAAAATATTATAGAATACTCTGTAGCCAAAGTAATGCCACAAAGTAAAAATGTATATTCTAGTCATGAAAATGTAAATACAAGTTGGTGTAATAAAATGTATTTTTTATTCAAAGGATTGTTTTTGTATAAGTTGTAAATGAAATACAGAGGATGGAACCTCTACACAAATGAGTGTAAGATACAGAAAGTCTGTACAGTATTTTAATTTTGGTATTTGTGAATTACAATTAACAACACACAAAAAGAGACAACTACAGTTTAATTTTTAACATAGTTGAGACAATACGTCAACAACTCTTGATCGTTGTTCTTCGTCTCATTGTTATTCGTTCAGTATTGATATAGGGTCTTCTTATATGAGTATTGCAATTAATTAAATAAGGCCTGGCATATAAATATATTTGATGGTTGACCCCACAATATGTACTCAATGAAATTTGCTATCTGATAAAAAAAATAACCTACAAAAATTCTCATTTTCATTGAAACGAATGTTTTTCTGTTTATAATTTAATCTTACGATTAACGTGTGGTGTTATTATCGCAACCATCTTGTTTACATTGGTTACGGAAAGAAGTTCGGTCAACGTCGTCTATCGAAAAACAATCAACGTCAAGATTAACTACCGGAAGTCTTATCGACCAATCATATCAACGTATTATTTTACCATGCCTATTTTAAAACTGCTGTAGATTTATAAGTTATTCATAACGTATAATTGCGATTAAATGATACATTTGTTATTTTCAAATAAGATTTGTTCTCATTGCCCCATGCTTTCTTTTTACATGTATTTTTTTTAAATTCCGAGATTATTTGTGTTAATTTTAAATCAATTGCATTCATGTTTAATTTAAAATGATTTGTATTGGTAAATTGACAGTGTAATGTGTCACGCTGAGAGTGATGTTTTCATAACTCAATCTGATGGTTTTATCGTATGAATTGATGCACAGTCTGTCGCGTTAAAGCATTTAACATTTTTAATGAAAGACGTATATATATTGGTATGTAATTGCTTACATCGACATTATTGCAGTCGGGTTGATATTTATACTATCAACCCAATTCTTCTTTTTTCTAGAATAAGTATTATTCAACTTATAGACATTGACTGTTGACATGTGAAATGAGAGAACAGTTGTGTTAAATCAATAGTCAAGAATATTTGGTCATGAAATCAAGCATCATCATATTTACATAATGTTGTATGCAAGTATATATTTCCAGTATGCATATTGTTTCATACCGTATAGAGCGGGAACAATGCTTGTGTAATCCTGTATTTGTTTTTTGTTTTATTTCTTTGGTTTCTATAGAAATTTTGATTATTGTATTCTCTTATCTTATTAATTATTACATATAATAAGTTCTATTTTTGTTTTGTCATTTATTTTTATTCATCAATCTATTTATCTTATTAAGATTCTATTTTTCAAATTTGTGTTCATTTTTACTTTGTAAAAGGCACAAGCTAGTACGATGGCTGTATAGACAGTCAGGGTCGTTGAAAAAATACCCTCAACATCAACATTACATTAATTCACATTATTTCATATTTAATAAATGGTGTAATACCATTATGGAGTATGTACAAAGTTTATGTCTTCGATATATATCAGTTCGAATACCCTATTGATTTATTCTATCTTTTTCTTACAAAAAATGTCACATGATCTAAGAAAGAGGTATTCTTTTTTTTTCCTGTAAATAAGTCATTGTGATATGTGTTGACTGTTGTCATAACAAGATATAGGTTGTAGTAGTATGTTGACGAAAATGCTCGATAACTAGCAAATAATGGTTACATATTTCGTTAGGCAAAAGGTACCTTAATGATATTTAAACTCGTTAGTCGAATTTTGCAATTCAGTGATATCAATGCTAGAAACATATTTTGAGGGATATAATATTCTTCTATTTTGAATAGACAGAAAAAATATTACAGTTATTTCGTATAAACTACTTAATTCTAAATTCTATTTTAAACCGGAGTAAACCATTAGAAAACGTTAATGTCTATGAGCTGATAAACAAAACGACGTCAGCCAATCAGAAAACACGTTGCATCCAAAATTAAAATATTCATATTTGAAAAATATTTCGGTTGATATGATTCCTTTAAAGGGAAAGTGATACAGTACAAACAAACAATATTTTTTTAACATTTAGATTTTGAACAATTGTTTTTTTATAAAATGCTAAAAAAGTGCAAATTATGTTCGCCACAAAAAAGATTAATCATGGGCCTGAATTTAAATGCTACACTTACCATAATCAGCTGAGCAAAATGTATCTTGAGGGTGCCGTCCACGACATCTACAACCGTGTACACCAGTTGCCATCCATGTTAGAACAATTACCAATTGTATTACTTTTTTAATCATGCTATTGATGTTTCTCAATTGAATTAATATAAAGCAACTGAACACTTATATATTTCAATATTGGAAATAGATCAAGAGATAGTTGATCGCGTAATATGCTCATATTTCTAAACAAAACATACGGTAATAGATCGTTATCTATTTGAAGGTTTATTGTAGTTAAGAAGATAACATCAAAAATCGATTTAGCTATCTCTTACCTAGATTATTCGTTGAACGAAAGTATGTTTATCGGATGAACTCAATAATCAAAACAACTTAACCAATAGTTGTTTTTTTTTTTGTTTCAGGTTGGAAATTGACAATGTAAGATCTTGAAAATAGTTCGCACAAATGATAGTATAAAATTTGAACAGTAAGAAAAAACAAAGCAAACAGTGAATCAAAATGACTAAACGAACTTTCATTGTTAAGCCCCACGTTCGACAGTAGAGGGGCTTTATGTGTGCCGTCTGTTCGTCCGTTCGTTCGTCCGTCCGTCTATCTTGCTTTAGTTTAAACTTTTAGTCAAAGTAGTTGTTGATAAAGTTGATAAAGTTGAATCTTATCAACATGAAATAAGTAGTACACATGTTTCCTATGATATGATCTTTCTAATTTAAATCCCAAATTAGATTGTAGACTCTTATTTCACAGTCCATTGAACATAGGAAATGATAGTGCGAGATTCATGTTAAAGTTTGTTGTCAAGGTAGATTTGATGAAATTGAAATCCAATCAACTTAACCTTAATACATATGTTACCTATGATATCATCTTTCTTATTTTGATGACAAATTAACTTACAACACTTACAAAGAGCCTAGCTACGCCACTGAAAGGTAACACAATGCCACCAAAAGCTGAATTATTAGTTCAGTTTAGGTGGTCTAGTAGTCTGGAGCAATGCACACAATACAGGCGGTATCACAAGAGCATACAGTGGCGCCGCGTAGCTAGGCTCTTTGTAAGTGTACGCCCGTACCCCGGCGAGAAGTTCAAGGGCCCAAATCGGATATAGGTTAAAGCATCTACTGGTAGTGGGTTCGAGGGAGCGAATCCCCAGGAAGCAAATGAGTTATCGAGAAGGAAATACCATTTCTGTCATTAAAAACTCATTGAAAGCAGCATACTTTATTATAACGTGTTCATCTGTTGATTTGAAATATAATAGTCACTTGTTTTAAAGAGAATGTTCAAACCAGGTTCTTTAAAATATTTTTAAAAGGAGCCGTGGGGTATAAAAAGCAATCACTCGACCAAAACCCTCTTTTGTGCTAATTTTGTCAATGGTCAAGGAATAATTATTTTTCATATATGTTCAGGTGTATTCTGAAAATTCGTAATGGTTCCGTGGAATTACTTCCCGCAAAACATGAATCCATTTATCAATTTACCACAGGTTTTAGATCAAACGTTTTCTTCAACTTTTTTTTCTTGATCTGGAATATTAACTTGTGCTCAAGTTTCATGACAATCTTTGAAGGTTTTAAAATTAATCATGTTAAAAAAAAAAATCCCAGACCGTATGTTAATTGTGAAAAGATAAGTCCGTCTGACAACTGAAAACGAAAAAAAACAACCTTTCTGAACCTAAATGGTGACGCTGCCGACACAAAAATCTAGGGTTATCACTAATAACTACATGTCAACCTTTCTATAAATGTACCAGGCTCGATAAAAATGCAAACCACATATCGAATCTCAGCAGAAAATAAATTGCTTGAATCAAAAGGAAAGTAAGCAGGGGCGGATCCAGGATTTTTGAAAGAGGGGGCGTAGTTTATAAAAATCGCCGAGTGAAATATGCACTTTGTAAACGGTTCCTGGCGTGGGGCATGCATATTTTGTAGTTGCTGTTAAGGTGTAAGGGTTGGACATTTTCGATGCTGTATTCTCCCTATTAATTGACTATCATAAAATGATAGCGTATGGATCCAAAGATATATATGTACTGATACATTTAATGTGGGATTTGTCAGTAAAACATAGAGTGACATGGAACATTCTCGCACGTATGTTGTAAGTTAAGTTAGAATAACCTCACAGATTTCTTGTTGTCAAACAAGATATACGCTCGGCTATTCGATTGAATTTGAAATACGACCGACACGAGTTAAAAAAGACAAACAATCAATGTTTATCCAAATGTTTGGTTGATATGTTTCACCAACAACACTAAGGGAAGTAATTTAAAGGGTTCCAAATCAATCAAAGGCTAAGAATGAGTCTGAAATGAAAACGAATTTATGAATGACGACCGACAAATGGAGACAAAAACCCACACCCAGCAGGCAGGTTGCAGTCTGGTCTTGAAAAAAGTATTCCATATACTCGGTTCCAGTGTTATTCCAGTTCGGCGAAACAGACATTCCGGTCAGACATGAAAACCCCTGCCCCAAAAAAAAGTATGCCCGCTTTTATTCATCATGTTCATTTAACGCTAAATAATTCTGTTGGGAATTTTCGTTTCTAATAGCAAAAAAGTGGACAAGATTTTTGTTTTGCGTCCAGAATTTTTGTTTAAGGCAAAAATCAGAGTCAATTTTTTTTCTCTCAAATATCTAAGACTGTCTCTTCAAATCCAATGGTTCGTACTTACGACTTTAAATCTATATAGAGCTTATACTAACTAGGGATCATTGTTCAGCTATATCATTTTAAAAATGGGTGGGGCATTTTGGGTTAAACATGTTTCCGTAGTTAGATAATATTGCTATGGAACTTTTTTTTTCATGAGAGTATAATAGTCTAAAGAGCAATATGTTCTTGCTAAATCCTGTGTCGCTTTGAAGGTGTCATGATTGTCATCCTCAGCCTACGCAATGTGTTACTGTAATTTGAATTTCAAAATGACTGAGAGACGTTTTATTCGACGCACTGCAGGTCAACTCCACCATAGCGAATCACATGATTTTGATAATCAGTAAATTCCAGCGAAACATATCTTTATAAGTTAAGAATTGTCGCATAAAAATTAAATAGTAGAATAGTAGTACACGGGAAACTGCATTTACATTGTGATACCTTGGATATAGCAGGTGGGAACTAAAAGGAGCCGTGGGGTATAAAAGCAATCACTCGACCAAAACCCTCTTTTGTGCTAATTTTGTCAATGGTCAAGGAATAATTATTTTTCATAGATGTTCAGGTGTATTCTGAAAATTCGTAATGGTTCCGTGGAATTACTTCCCGCAAAACATGAATCCATTTATCAATTTACCACAGGTTTTAGATCAAACGTTTTCTTCAACTTTTTTTTCTTGATCTGGAATATTAACTTGTGCTCAAGTTTCATGACAATCTTTGAAGTTTTTAAAATTAATCATGTTAAAAAAAAAAAAATCCCAGACCGTATGTTAATTGTGAAAAGATAAGTCCGTCTGACAACTGAAAACGAAAAAAACAACCTAACTGAACCTAAATGGTGACGCTGCCGACACAAAAATCTAGGGTTATCACTAATAACTACATGTCAACCTTTCTATAAATGTGCCAGGCTCGATAAAAATGCAACCCACATATCGAATCTCAGCAGAAAATGAATTGCTTGAATCAAAAGGAAAGTAAGCAGGGGTGGATCCAGGGTTTTTGAAAGAGGGGGCGTAGTTTATAAAAATCGCCGAGTGAGATATGCTCTTTTTAAACGGTTCCTGACGTGGGGCATGCATATTTTGTAGTTGCTGTTAAGGTGTAAGGGTTGGACATTTTCGATGCTGTATTCTCCCTATTAATTGACTATCATAAAATGATAGCGTATGGATCCAAAGACATATATGTACTGATACATTTAATGTGGGATTTGTCAGTAAAACATAGAGTGACATGGCAAATTCTCGCACGTATGTTGTCAAACAAGATATACGCTCGGCTATTCGATTGAATTTGAAATAAGACCGACACGAGTTAAAAAAGACAAACAAGCTATTTTTATCCAAATGTTTGGTTGATATGTTTCACCAACAACATTAAGGGAAGTAATTTAAAGGGTTCCAAATCAATCAAATGCTAAGAATGAGTCTGAAATGACAACGATTTAGCTATCTCTTACCTAGATTATTCGTTGAACGAAAGTATGTTTATCGGATGAACTCAATAATCAAAACACTTAACCTATAGTTTTTTTTTTGTTTCAGGTTGGAAATTGACAATGTAAGATCTTGAAAATAGTTCGCACAAATGATAGTATAAAATTTGAACAGTAAGAAAAAACAAAGCAAACAGTGAATCAAAATGACTAAACGAACTTTCATTGTTAAGCCCCACGTACGACAGTAGAGGGGCATTATGTGTTCCGTGTGTCCGTCCGTTCGTTCGTCCGTCCGTCTGTCTTGCTTTAGTTTAAACTTTTAGTCAAAGTAGTTGTTGATAAAGTTGATAAAGTTGAAGTCTTATCAACATGAAATAAGTAGTACACATGTTTCCTATGATATGATCTTTCTAATTTAAATCCCAAATTAGATTGTAGACTCTTATTTCATAGTCCATTGAACATAGGAAATGATAGTGCGAGATTCATGTTAAAGTTTGTTGTCAAGGTAGATTTGATGAAATTGAAATCCAATCAACTTAAACTTAATACATATGTTACCTATGATATCGTCTTTCTTTTTTTGATGACAAATTAACTTACAACACTTACAAAGAGCCTAGCTACGCCACTGAAAGGTAACACAATGCCACCAAAAGCTGAATTATTAGTTCAGTTTGGGTGGTCTAGTAGTCTGGAGCAATGCACACAATACAGGCGGTATCACAAGAGCATACAGTGGCGCCGCGTAGCTAGGCTCTTTGTAAGTGTACGCCCGTACCTCGGCGAGAAGTTCAAGGGCCCAAATCGGATACAGGTTAAAGCATCTACTGGTAGTGGGTTCGAGGGTGTAAATCCCCAGGAAGCTAATGAGTTATCGAGAAAGAAATACCATTTCTGTCATTAAAAACTCATTGAAAGCAGCATACTTTATTATAACGTGTTCATCTGTTGATTTGAAATATAATAGTCACTTGTTTTAAAGAGAATGTTCAAACCAGTTTCTTTAAAATATTTTTAAAAGGAGCCGTGGGGTATAAAAAGCAATCACTCGACTAAAACCCTCTTTTGTGCTAATTTTGTCAATGGTCAAGGAATAATTATTTTTCATATATGTTCAGGTGTATTCTGAAAATTCGTAATGGTTCCGTGGAATTACTTCCCGCAAAACATGAATCCATTTATCAATTTACCACAGGTTTTAGATCAAACGTTTTCTTCAACTTTTTTTTCTTGATCTGGAATATTAACTTGTGCTCAAGTTTCATGACAATCTTTGAAGGTTTTAAAATTAATCATGTTAAAAAAAAACCCATCCCAGACCGTATGTTAATTGTGAAAAGATAAGTCCGTCTGACAACTGAAAACGAAAAAAAAAACCTAACTGAACCTAAATGGTGACGCTGCCGACACAAAAATCAAGGGTTATCACTAATAACTACGTGTCAACCTTTCTATAAATGTACCAGGCTCGATAAAAATGCAAACCACATATCGAATCTCAGCAGAAAATGAATTGCTTGAATCAAAAGGAAAGTAAGCAGGGGCGGATCCAGGATTTTTGAAAGAGGGGGCGTAGTTTATAAAAATCCCCGAGTGAAATATGCACTTTGTAAACGGTTCCTGGCGTGGGGCATGCATATTTTGTAGTTGCTGTTAAGGTGTAAGGATTGGACATTTTCGATGCTGTATTCTCCCTATTAATTGACTATCATAAAATGATAGCGTATGGATCCAAAGATATATATGTACTGATACATTTAATGTGGGATTTGTCAGTAAAACATAGAGTGACATGGAAAATTCTCGCACGTATGTTGTAAGTTAAGTTAGAATAACCTCACAGATTTCTTGTTGTCAAACAAGATATACGCTCGGCTATTCGATTGAATTTGAAATACGACCGACACGAGTTAAAAAAGACAAACAAGCAATGTTTATCCAAATGTTTGGTTGATATGTTTCACCAACAACATTAAGGGAAGTAATTTAAAGGGTTCCAAATCAATCAAAGGCTAAGAATGAGTCTGAAATGAAAACGAATTTATGAATGACGACCGACAAATGGAGACAAAAACCCACACCCAGCAGGCAGGTTGCAGTCTGGTCTTGAAAAAAGTATTCCATATACTCGGTTCCAGTGTTATTCCAGTTCGGCGAAACAGACATTCCGGTCAGACATGAAAACCCCTGCCCCAAAAAAAGTATGCCCGCTTTTATTCATCATGTTCATTTATTGCTAAATAATTCTGTTGGGAATTTTCGTTTCTAATAGCAAACAAGAGGCTCTCAAGAGCCTGAATCGCTCACCTTAATTCTTTTGGTTAAATCTCTCATCAATGATTATATTGGCTTTTCAATTTATTTAAATGTTTTTTGGATCGTCCTATTTTCTTCAAAAGCCCAAAAAAATAATCATTTTCTCCTATGTTCTATTTTAGCCATAGGAGCTATGTTTCTTGACATACAAGGAAATAAAATATAAAATTTATACTAGATACTCTGAAACTCATTTAGCCTAAGTTTGGCTGAAATTGATACAGCAGTTTCAAAGGAGAAGATTTTTAAAAGTAAGTCAACATGATGAACAAATTGTGAAAAAAGTCTTTAAAGGGCAATAACTCCTTAAGGGGTCAATTGACAATTTTGGTCAAATTGACTTAATTGAAGATCTTACTTTGCTGAACATTATTGCTGTTTACAGTTTATTTCTATCTATAATTATATTCAAGATAATAAACAAAAACAGCCAAATTTCCTTAAAATTATCAATTCAGGGGCAGCAACCCAACAACAGGTTGTCTGATTCATCTGAAAATTTCAGGGCAGATAGATCTTGACCTGATAAACAATATTATATTACCCACGTCAGATTTGCTCTAAATGCTATGGTTTTTGAGTTATAAGCCAAAAACAGCATTTGACCCCTATGTTCTATTTTTAGCAATGGCGACCATGTTTGTTGATAGATCATAACTTCGGATACAATTTACAAACTAGATACCCTAAGGAACATTCAGTTAAAGTTTGGAAGTATTTGGCCCAGTAGTTTCAGAGGAGAAGATTTTTGTAAAAGATTACTAAGATTTACGAAAAATGGTTAAAAATTGACTATAAAGGGCAATAACTCCTAAAGGGGTCAACTGACCATTTCCGTCATGTTGACTTATTTGTAAATCTTACTTTGCTGAACATTATTGCTGTTTACAGTTTATCTCTATCTATAATAATTTTCAAGATAATAACCAAAAACAGCAAAATTTCTTTAAAATTACCAACTCAGGGGCAGTAACCCAACAACAGGTTGTCTGATTCATCTGAAAATTTCAGGGCAGATAGATCTTGACCTGATAAACAATATTATCCCATGTCAGATTTGCTCTAAATGCTTTGGTTTTTGAGTTATAAGCCAAAAACTGCATTTGACCCCTATGTTCTATTTTTAGCAATGGCGACCATGTTTGTTGATAGATCATAACTTCGGATACAATTTACAAACTAGATACCCTAAGGAACATTCAGTTAAAGTTTGGAAGTATTTGGCCCAGTAGTTTCAGAGGAGAAGATTTTTGTAAAAGATTACTAAGATTTACGAAAAATGGTTAAAAATTGACTATAAAGGGCAATAACTCCTAAAGGGGTCAACTGACCATTTCCCTCATGTTGACTTATTTGTAAATCTTACTTTGCTGAACATTATTCCTGTTTACAGTTTATCTCTATCTATAATAATATTTAAGATAATAACCAAAAACAGCAAAATTTCCTTAAAATTACCAATTCAGGGGCAGCAACCCAACAACAGGTTGTCTGATTCATCTGAAAATTTCAGGGCAGATAGATCTTGACCTGATAAACAATATTACCCCATGTCAGATTTGCTCTAAATGCTTCGGTTTTTGAGTTATAAGCCAAAAACTGCATTTGACCCTATGTTCTATTTTTAGCAATGGCGACCATGTTTGTTGATAGATCAAAACTTCGGATACAATTTATAAATTAGATACCCTAAGGAACATTCAGTTAAAGTTTGAAAGTATTTGGCCCAGTAGTTTCAGAGGAGAAGATTCTTGAAATAGTTTACGACGACGACAGACGACGACAGACGACGACAGACGACGACAGACGACGACAGACGACGGACGACGACGGACGCCAAGTGATGGCATAAGCTCACTTGTCCCTTCGGGACAGGTGAGCTAAAAAGTGGACAAGATTTTTGTTTTGCGTCCAGAATTTTTGTTTAAGGCAAAACTCAGAGTCAATTTTTTTTCTCTCAAATATCTAAGACTGTCTCCTCAAATCCAATGGTTTGTACTTACGACTTTAAATTTATTTAGAGCTTATACTGACTGGGGATCATTGTTCAGCTATATCATCATAAAAAAGTGGGGGCATTTTGGGTTAAACATGTTTCCGTAGTTAGATAATATTGCTGTGGAACTTTTTTTTTTCATGAGAGTATAATAGTCTAAAGAGCAATATGTTCTTGGTAAATCCTGTGTCGCTTTGAAGGTGTCATGATTGTCATCCTCAGCCTACGCAATGTGTTACTGTAATTTGAAGTTCAAAATGACTGAGAGACGTTTTTTTCGACGCACTGCAGGTCAACTCCACCATAGCGAATCACATGATTTTGATAATCAGTAAATTCCAGCGAAACATATCTTTATAAGTCAAGAATTGTCGCATAAAAATTAAATAGTAGAATAGTAGTACACGGGAAACTGCATTTACAATGTGGTACCTTGGTTATAGCAGGTGGGAACTAGAGACACCAAGCACGTGTAAATATGCAGATTCAATTTTGAATGCAAAAGATGTGCCACTTGAAACCGATTCCGATTCTGATAGTGACGGTTTCATTGAGGAGTGAATCTCTGACACTCATATTTATTGACAGAGGTTAAGATGTAAATGCATAGAAATAGTGAATTTATTTAACAGGGGGTGGTCTTTTTTTTTATTGTTGTCTTAACGATTTTTTTTTTCGGAAATCAGCATCCGATTATAATTGCTCTTGTCTTGCAGAATTCTTTTAGATTTTAATGTTGAATACGTTTTTTTCTCGCTGATCGTACATACTCTACTGTTAATTATCTGCTCACTAATTAAGAATAAGAATATGTTTGTACACATTTTTAGTCACATGTCAGATATATAAAAAAGATGTGTTATGATTGCCAATGAGGTTAGATCCACGTGTGTTTTAGTCATAGCTCAGGTATCAGTCTTTTTGCTCTTACTGAACATAATTTACATTAAACAATATATAAATCTAAATAATGAACTACAAATATGCTGAAATAGAAGATAGTTTGGTACACCTTGTCAGCAAATCTGGTTACAGTTTTCCTCAAAGGAGCTGATTGACGTGTGATAATCACGTGTGATGCTATGTGTCTTTAATAAATAAGACTTTGGTCACTTGGGAGATTACCCTGTTTATGTGGTATTACGTACATTTATACCAAAAGGAATGTGTTGATATATGATTATGCACTATGATAGGTTTATCTAATTACCTTCACTTTTAATACAGACGTCCGACAGTTTTGATTCAGACCAATGGTGTACATTTTGTTGTCCATATTACACTATATCTTAAGATGCTTTTACACCCCAACGAAGTTACAAAAAGAAGCATTCAATTCTTAAATATAAAAAAAATAAGTAGTTAAAAGCACGTGCATCAGCCTTGCAAGTATTGGGGTGTAAAAGCGTTGACCGAAGTACATTTTGTATGAAGCGCGGAAGCGTTTCATACTAAAAATGTGCGCACGGTCAACGCTTTTACAACCCTATGAAGTTACAAAAAGAAGCATTCAATACTTATAATTACATTTGATTAGCAATGATCATGAAAACACGAATTTTATTATTGTTTTATTTTAATTCACCTGTGCACTTTATTGTGAAACCACGTGTTATCATGAATGAAAAGTTTTATTGAGCAATGCAATTACTTACGGAAGAACACGTGATGTGCAGTTAGCCAATAAGAATACAGTATCATAATGAAACATGTATCTAATGCAGTTATATTCCAATAAACATTTTTGTTTACCAAAATTCAATTTTGACGTAAACGTAGCTACGCGCCTGATATAGGTTCGAATCAAGGCGAGTGAAGAACAAACATGTGTTTCGGCAAGTCTCTAAGTTTAACATTGTGTGCTGATATTTATAGTGTTAATATACAGTACAGCCTGTGACATTCTCTTAATTATGTCCACCCTCTTGCATGGTCAACATCCAATGGTGGCCATTTATTGGGGTATTCAATCTTGAGATGTTGGCCATTTATTGGGGTCATAAAAAAAGGTTGATGTTTTATCTAATAATGTTACCTGTTGTAATCAATCAGGGTTGAAGTTTTCAACTTGTATGTTTCTTTAAAATTTACCTGTACAGGTAACTTAGGTTTCTTTCAAAATTGACATTTTACCTTTTTTTGAAAATGTAGAATAAGACATTGTTTTAGTCTTTGTTAATTAAATATTATTTTTGATTTTTCTCTCTTTTGAATTTATTCAAATTTATTCTTTTATTTGTTTTTATTCATTTTTGTATGATTTTGTTTCATATTCTTTTAATGTCTTCTTAATAAGAATCTTGAGAAGCAAAAAGATAAAAATGTCAAAGATAAAGTTATTGACTAGCATTTGAAAGACAACAGACTTTAATCAATTTTTTTTAAAATAAAAAAAAATAAATAATGTACATGATGTTCATTGTATTTAATTGTTTATTTGCATTATTTAATGAATTATCATTAATAAGAACTAATAATCAAGCAAATGATATTTTTAAAGAAACCATGAAGGAAGTAATTTTTAGCAAGCCTGTTTCTTAACAAAATAAAATGATCAGACAATATCAATCTACTTATAATAAAGTTTTATAACATCGATTACTATTCAGGAAAACTACAAATATCATTATACGTTTTTAATAGGAAAAAACTATTTTTGTCTATCTTTTTTTTTAAATCTGAAATCTGGAGTTAACATAATGGACATGTTAAAGAGACTTATTCTAAAAAAATATTTAAAGAAAAAAACTGTCTTGCTTTGCCTTTTTGAAACAAATTTGAATTTATTAAATATGACATCTTCAGTTTGGCTAATATCTGTTAGTTAAAAGCTAAAATTTGACAAAATACACTTATATAGATGGTACACTTTTATGGTTTATTAATTATATCATTTTTTTTCTGTGTACATTTATATTGTTGGAAGTGCTGGACTGGTATGATACATATTCTTAGTATACATTTGCAAATATTTCCCTAAACTCAGACCTTTTAGATAAAGTTAACAATTTCAGGGACTTGAATGAATTAAGACTTTAAAACTCTTGATGAAAAATCAATTTAGAGAAAAATATAAGAACATTTTTGAAAATAGATTTATAATTGTATAGATTTATATAAATTAATTAAATAGATTTAAGAATAAAAACCTTGGTAAAAACTGTATACTCAAATGTGTCACATAGAGAGTTAGTGGTCATAAAATTTTAGAAATAGAAAATAGTGGACAATATAAAATTCCTTGAAAAGATAAACTGTGCCACTTGCTGGACAATGAAGACCACTCCTTCCTTCATTGTAAAATTAACAAAACAACTTGAGATAATCTTTTTGAAAATTGTTCACCTTCTCATAATATTGTCTCTTACCCAAGAACAAAAAGTGAAAGAAATGCTAAATCTTTATTACATCAATATGTTGAAAATATTGGCTCCCTTATAAAATAGTCATTATTAGAACTGAGGGCAGAAACCTAAAAAAAAATCCATGTGTTTTAATTTCTTATAGAATTGTTAATTCTTTGCATTATAATTGTCTTTGTTTTTTTGTTTGTTTTTTTGTTTTTTTTTGTCACAAACTAAATACCATATGTTTATATGACAATACAAATATTATCAAATTTTGTTGAATTAATGAATATTTTGAATATATTTATTCAATAGAGAAATAAGGAATTGCCTAAATTTTATTTAGAATAAGTTCTAAAGACAATCTTTAACATTTGTAAAACAGTATTGAATGTAGATAAGTATATTTCTACTATGATTTAAGTATAAATCATTTTGATTTAAGAAAATTAATTTGAGAAACAAGTTTTCAATAGAAAAAGGCAGGCATCAGGAAAGTTTGCATTATATTAGAAGATGATATTCATTTATTCTTCACTTACCATATGTAAAAAATAACTTAAATTTATTCAAAAGGTAAAATGTCAAAACAAATATTCATGAGTCAAATTAAAAAAAAATCAGCTATTTATTCAACTAGTTATACTATTTCATTTTATTTTTGAATTTTCTTGTCATAATCACAGTAATTAAATTTCACAAACACATACATATATATTTTACCTGAGACACATGACCTGTAAGTTATATAATTTTAACACCTCAATGCAGTCAAGATTCACCTTTATCCTGGACTAGTTTTTGATTAATACCTTGTGTATTAATTAAGCAACAGGGGGTATAATGATGGACATATAGGGCCACCATGGTGGACATAACTTTTATGGCCACCATGAATAAGATAATGTCACAGGTAGTACTGTACATGTATATATATCATCACTCTTTATTGAAAACTCGGTGCTCCGCAGGGCGCAGATTTATACGACCCCAATGGTTGAACCCTGAACAGTTGGAGCACATTTGGTCACAATATTCAAGCTTGATTCTGTCTGAATTTGGATTTTTATCAAATTTTTGACATAATATAGGTATTTGTTACAAAATTAATGTGGTCAAAGATGTAACAAATCTATTGCACAATACTGTGCAATTGAAGATTTTTTCTTGAAACTTTTCAAAATGCGAAATTTGAAAAATTTTGAAAAAAAAGGAAGCCCTTCAAAAAATGGTTAACAAAACATTACCCCCCCTCCCCCAACTTTTTGAAACTCCCTTAGAGCAATAACCCTTAAACTCGATCCCATGCTTTCCATTGCAGTATTGAACCTTGTAGTACAATTTCTGAGATATCCATACACTTAAACACAAGTTATTGTTATGATTGTTTGGAAACTACACACATGCTTCTTTTTTGGCTCCTTATTCCTATCACTACAAACCATTAAAAGTCTGGAATGGCCTATATCTGTACTCGACTGTACTAATTTTTACTCGACAAGTCTGAATTAGTCTGTGATTTACTTGATAATACTCGACTGTAGTCTGAATGTGTACTTGACCAGTACTTAACAGTTTTATACGAGTCTGAACTGTACTCGACCTAGTCTGAACCGTACTCGACCTAGTCTGAACCGTACTCACCTAGTCTGAACCATACTCGACCTAGTCTGAACCATACTCGACCAAGTCTTAACCAAACTAGTCCTATTCTTTGTATCTATTAACTGAATTTTATCAATTTAGGATTTTTTTTAATAAAAATAAAATTTAAACAACAACTTGAAATTAAAACTGTATTCAATACAGTATTGAAATTAAAATTTGACAATAATCAATCAAAATATAACTTCAACTCAATATTAATCAACACTTACATAATAATATATATCAACTTTTAAAATATAAATAAAACAAGCTGATAAACAATCTAAAAAAATAAATTGTGACTAATATTTTCAATATTATTCAAATTTTATGAATATTTCGGAAGTATTTTATGATAATTGGACTATTTTCACCATAAACCTTAGCCAAGGATTTGTATTTACTATACAAAACCTTGATAACCTTTTAAAAAAAGGAAATGTATTCCAAAGTAACAGTAAAAAAAAAATTAAATTAAGTATTTTTTTGTCAAATTAACATGGCATACATAAAGCACTTTAATATGTTTTAATTAACTCAGTACATGTGTGTTTTACAGGTAAAAAGAAAGCCCTATTTTCTTAAATTCGTGTATTACTTATCTAGTACATGCATGTATATTCGAAAGGCCTTGTTATTTAATTTAAACAGGATGTTGCAATTTTGAATCAATATTATTTAGAATTTAATACCTCTGACCAGGTGTGATCTTATTTATGAGTTTGCCCCAAGCAGAGGTTATACTTTATATTTCACCACTAATCAGAAAAATAATTTTATTCATTTATTTAATTTTATCCTTTTTTGATATAAGTTATATATAATATATTTTTTTTTATCCTAAATATAATCAGAGATATATTTCTTTTATAAGGTTAAAATCTTTTATAAATTTTGTTGGCTGTTATATATGTCAGTTAAAAAGAAATTTATTTAAACAGTTAAAAAAGTAGAGGGTTTTTGGTCTAGTATGGTTCAGACTGGTCGAGTATTGTTCAGACCTTTGGTTAAGTATGGTTTAGACTGGAAAAATAGGTCGAGTACATGTCAAGAATGGGTTAAGACTGTTTCAGACTGGTCGAGTAATAGTTCAGACTATTTTTAACGGCAAAGATAAGGGTCAAGTACGATTCAGTACAGTCAAGTATGGTTCAGACTGGGGTCGAGTAATGTCAAGTAAAAGTCAGACCAATTCAGACTGGTCGAGTAAAAATCAGTACAGTCGAGTACAGATATAGGCCATTTCAGACTTTAATGGTTTGTAGTGTATATAGTTTGGGCAATTAACCCAAAACTTAATCCCAGTCTTCCCTTTGTTATATGGTACATTGTGGTACAATTTCAGAGATATCCACACAATTACACATAAAGTTATTGTCTTGAAACTAGAACAATTCTTGTTTTGACCCCTTTTTGGCCCCTTATATCTGAACTTTGGCCATCTAACTCCTAAAATGAATCCAAACCTTCTACTTGTTGTTTTAAACATTGCGGTATGATTTTAGGGCAAATGAAATACTTCTACACGTCAAGTTATTATCATGAAATTAGAAAAATGCTTGTTTTGGGTCCCATTCAGGCCTCTAATTCCTAATCGGTTGGGACCATCATCCCCACCAATCCTAACCTTCCTTTTGTGGTATTGAACCTTCTGAAAACATTTCATGAAGATCTATTTACTTAAACCAAGGATTTGTATAGTTAAACTTAAGTTATTATCCGGAAACCAATGCAATGTGTCGTCGGATAACGACACAGACGACGACATTATACCATTATACGATCCAAAAATGAACAGCTGCGCCTTGAGCGCATGATACGCCCGACGTCTTGTGTGGAAGTTTTATGCAATAATCATAAATAGTTTATGAGAAAGTTTTAAGCAATAACCATGTATTGTTTTTGAGACACGGCGGGACATGTGAAACCCCCAACCCTGTTATTTTTACAAAAAACTAAATATCACTAAAATAAAATTTTGAATCAAAAAACAAAAAGTATACAGATCTTTAGATTAATATAACAAAGAAGTGTGTAAAGTTTTAAGCAATAATCATAAATTATTTTTGAGATACGATGCGACATATAAAAAACCCTCCCCTGTTTAACAAAATACTCAATAACTCCAAAATAAAGTTTTGAGTCATCACCAAAAAGTATACAGATCTTTAGATTAATATAACAAAGAAGTGTGTAAAGTTATAAGCAATAATCATAAATTGTTTTTGAGATACGGCACAACATGTAAAAAAAAACCTCCCCTTTTTTTACAAAATACTCAATAACTCAAAAATGAAATTTTGAATCATCACCAAAAGTATACAGATCTTCAGATTATTATAACAAAGACATGTGTAAAGTTTTAAGCAATAATCATAAATCGTTTTTGAGATATGGTGCGACATGTAAAAAAAACCTCCCCCTTTTTTACAAAATACTCAATAACTCAAAAATAAAATTTTGAATCATCACCAAAAAGTATACAGATATTAAGATTAATATAACTAAGAAGTGTTTTAAGTTTTAAGCCATAATCAAGAATCGTTTTTGAGATACGGTGCGACATGTGAAAAAAACACACCCCTGTTTTAGTTACAAAGTGCCGTAACTCAAAAAGTTTTAATCTTATTTTCTCCAAAAAGTATACAGATCATTTGACCATCATAAGAAATGACTATATTAAGTTTCATGAAATTTGGATAAGTCGTTCTCAAGTTACGGTGCGACATGTTTACGCCGGACAGACAGACGGACGGACAGATAGACGGACGGACGGACAGACAGACAGACGGACGGACGGACACCGGACATTTGTATACCATAATACGTCCAGTCAAAATTTTGACGGGCGTATAAAAATGTTGGGGTCGTATAAAAAGAATAGTTTGAAGCAGTTGATGAAGCATGAAAATGAGACAAAGGAATATGGACAAATGACAGACGGAAAGTTCAAGATATATGAATCATGTTTCTGTCATCTGAAATATACAGCTTCAATCAAATAGATCTTGCACTATGCAACTTTCTTTGTAGGGAAAACCCAAATGGAATCAAAGTGTGTGATAATATGTTGCAATTTCAATATATTCCAATGTACATATTTTTATTTTTGCCTTGGTAAAGCTGATCAGGGAAGTTTTTTTACCCTTCAGCATGTACATTTAAAGGGGTCAGTAAAACCATGGAAGTATGATATTGATATTGATATAATAATTCCATTGTAGAACACAGACTCGAATCTGTGACTGACAAAAAAGTCTAAAAGAAGTTAGTTCAGATTTCAGCCAAAGAAAATGTCTTTTATCTTTTGTAATATAATGGGAATTTTCTTATTTGATCAGAATCAATGGTATCCACAATGATCTTGAATATCACTTTCTGTTGTTTTTGTTTGTTGTTGTTGTTGTTTTATTTGCTTCAACAGTTCTGAGTGTTGATGATGTACCACAGATGTCATATGATAAAAGTTATCTAATGGCCTCAGACCTTAATACTTTCTATAGTTGAGATGCATTTACAACATGCTATGTTTATGATAAAGTACTTGTGTTCAGTCTGCTATCATTAATACATGTTTCATGTACCATTCAAGTGACAGTGTTTAGCAAATGTTGAGTATTAAATTTACAACAATCTTTGAGTTGACACTTCCTTTATCTTAAATTTCATTTTTAGGAATAATCATACAAATTAGACATGAATAAAGTACACAATATCTAGTGTAATGATCTTTTATTTCAGTGACTAAATATTTATTATATGCATTTAAGATTCAGGCTGAAATTCATTTCCTTTCTGTACAATTAGAAAAAGAAGACTGCACAATGGGGTCTAATTCGTGTTTTTTGGCACTCAAGTGCATGAATTTACAATGAAACTTCATAAAAACTAAATAGAAAATATCAAATTAAATCTTTGTAGCAAATTAATAAATCATACATAAACAAATGCTTCATTCTATTTTATTGTTTTTTTTTTAGTAAAACAAGAGGCTCTTAAGAGCCTGAATCGCTCACCTGGAATTTTTTGTGTGGGATGTCCTTCTGGTATCTTTCACCCCTCTCCTATATAAGAAACATGCCTGTATATAGTCAGTTGTCATTCAATCATTCTCATTTCAATCCATCAAGGAGTGACGTCTCAGTCCTTTACCCGCTATCTTCGATGAGGGTTTACAGTTTGATGATCAACGACTTACTACTTTAGATGACAGTAACCAATCCAACGCCGTACAGTAAATGCATAAGTTGGGCCGTCTCCGTCTGGAAATAATGACATATAGAAAGACATATGGATGGTAAAATTTGTTTAAGAGCCTGTCCATGAGAAAACCATGCAAAATAGTCCGGAATCAATATTTGCCAATCTTTATGAAATCTGGTTTGTAGGTTAACCTTACTATAACTACTGTAAATAAATATAATGTTTTGATCTGATTTATATATCTTGGCCGTAGGGGGCGCCACCTGTAATTTGGAAATTTTCGGATGAAAACCAATAGAAAAAACACAAAATAAGCATATTTTGAAACAATATTTAATGTATTTATAAACATATCATCAACAAAAGTGGCATCAATTGTAAAACATAATACAAAGACCTTTTCATAGCCATATCTGCCATAAAAACAAATTGAAGTTACCCAAGGGCAGATAACTCTGTAAAATTTGGAATTTTCCAAATTTCCTATTTTCTAAAAAATGCCAACGTTCATAGGGTTGTACATACAAAGATAACACTTTTATTTCTTTCTTTTTGCTTTTTTTACAACAATTCAAGTCTTACTTGCTACCATATAACAGGATGCCTCTTCAACCTACAAGAAGTGATATCCATATTACAATCATTACAAATACAAATATTATTACACATATGAAGCTAGCATTCTACTTACTTATTTTAAAATGCCAATAAAATATTGACCAACAAGAAACCAAATGTAAATTAAGGTGCATATGACCTTGATTTTGTATCAATAACAGAATAGTTTGTGCAAAATCTCATAAAGTTACCATCCAGGTTATTGCAAAAATTGGACCTAGAAACTAAGTCAAATGTGAAATGTATAAACATTAAAAGATGTGGTATGATTGCCAAATAGACAATAATCAATGAAAGATGAAATGAACCATTAACATACTTCATAACAGGCACTAAATGCAATGTCAATGATTTGCCTCTGGAAACCCCCAAAAATGATTCGGACAAAAAAAATCTAAACAAGAGGTGCACAATGACATTTTATTCTACAAGTATATACATCCCAATATCAGTTATCAAAGCCTGCCTGCTGTCTTGGGATACAGGATACTTTCTGATGCAAGAGTAAAATATTCCTAAAAGAAAGAGAAATATTTTACAATGATGCATATATATGTATATATGTATAGTATACATATTAGACATAGTACCCAAAGATAAGTAGGTAGTGCAGACAAAGAATTCTAATAAAAACTGTAGTTAATTGTTTTTAGATCAGATCTAGAATTTTAATTCTAAAGCAGATGACTTCCATTGAGTACATGTAGTAACTTAAATATAAATTGTAGGCTTGAAAGATAAAAACAAACTTTGTCTCAAGTAATTTTTCAGTTAAAACAATTCATACCATAACAATGGAAAAATGTTACTTAATCATGCAAGTAGAAAAAAGAAATCATGTACAGTAACTTAAAAATCATGCATTGTATAATTATTTTATATAGGGACCTTAATATAAGCTTGCACATGTATAAACTTTGTAGATCATGTACATATGCAAATATTTTGATAATTAATGTGTATTTACATGTATTTAAATGTTTCTAGTATATCATATTTGGAAATTCAATATATCTTAAAGTGCCAAAGTCAAATCATGCTAAACGTGCGTAACATTATGTAAACTTCTTTGTGATTGTTGACTAAATTATGTCAGGAAAATTTTGATTTTTTTATCAATATTATTTGATGGCTGAATTCATTAATTCACATTTGTTGTGAGTCAGTTTCAAATGATTCTGATCTAACCAGTGCTCGGGCTATCTTACACCTGCAGTGTGGTGATAGTTTCTGTTGATCTGTGTTGATACATGTAGCCTAAGCAATGACTATAAGATAAATATCAGCACTGTTCCTTTACATTTTTATTTCTTTGCCATGCATATATACTGATTTTTTCTGCCAGACCAATTCAAGCTTAACTGTTAACAAGTACATGTACATTTGTACCAATCTGTGTTGACATATGCATAGTAAATGTAGCCACACCCCCCCCCCCCCCAAAAAAAAAAAAATAATTGTCTCAGAATATCTCCCAAATATTTTTTTATGCATGACATTTAATGTTTTGTAATAATTTTATTAAATTGAGTATTTCACATGAAGTGCATTTACATGTATAACCACCCCCTCCCCTTTTTCCATACAAAGTTTTATCTAAAAAAAAGAAATTTTATCACACTTTTAAATCATACTAGGAATTTGTACCTGAACCAACTGGCAGAGATATTCTCTTTATCGTCCATAGCTCTTTGCATACTGATGCTGGTATGCCTCTGCTTGGTTTTGCAACACTCTGGTCTGGATGTGTAGGTGACTGGCACTTTCTTGTTTGACGCCTCCAATATATTCCAAAATTATCCCTGTGTTTCGGGCATACGTAAATGTCACATTACGAACAGTCTATTGAATATATCCCACTTCTGTACAGTATTAAAAGCCCTTCTGGTAGTTCATAGTCCATGGAGTTACACCCAAGACTACGTAAATGGGTACTTGTGGGTTTGTCACATTTGGTTATAAGGGATACACAGGTCATTTGAAGCATAATGCAATGATTGTCCACATTCAGATTTATAAGCAAATGTACATTTCATTTCATTCTTTTTCTCATACTGCATAGTTATGCATTAATTACATAATTACAGATTGTCTATGAAATAATGCAGCAGTAGGTGTGGTTCCATTGTGTCTCCAATGTAAACATTAAAGAGTACAATCAGGGGATGTAAATCAATGTTTTACTGGTGCACCATGCAGGTTTTGTCTTAATTTTTCTGTAGAGACAGAAATTTAAGATTAAGTTTGAAATTATTAAATCAAATATATCTACCAAATAAATATTTGAAATTAGAACTGTTATGTCCTGATGAATACTATAGCATATGAATATTGGATTAAGATAGGAAAAATATTTTGATAATCAAATTTATCTAAAACCCATGAATTTCTCAATTATATTTCTCAAAATAATATTGTATTTATAATTTTTCTCTTTAATTATTTTCTATATACCAGTAACTTTTAGATAAACTTCAGGAGTTTGTTTACAAGTAAATAGTATATTCTGCCTGAATTCTTCTTTTTTTTTTCGTTATAATTTTAGATTTTTTGACATGCTCAAAATGTCATTAATACTTATTTGCAAATCAAAAGCTTACAGATTCTGAAGCTATCAACCTTATGAAACATAAAAAGCAAAACAGAAACAAAATTCAGGTGTTATCTTGCAAATTATTAACTTTTGAAAACAGTAAGCAGCATCAACCTCCCTGTACCAATCATTTTTCAAAAGTTGGCATGATGTCAATTCATATCATTTGTCAGTAAAACCCGTTTTATGCCGGTGAAAACATGTTTAACTTCCATTCTGTCAAAGAAAATTACTACTTTTGATGGTGTACACAGAGTCCCTACATGGTAGCCTTCCAGATACATGTCACATAACATTATATTTAAAAACTAGCTTCCGGACGATTTTTGGCATATTGCATGGTTTTCTCATAGACAAGCTCTTAAAATAAATAGTAATTCAGCCAGAATTAATAATCTGATATTTTAAGAACTTATTTTTTTTTTGTTAATTTATGTAATGGTCTAATTCGATATCTTAATTTCGATTTAACTTAACGACTTAAATTGTCATACCTTGCTATACCTATGTCGAATCATATAAAATAATATGTAAATTATTTTCAAATCCTGTATTTTTAACACTTTTAGAAAAATAGATATAACACTGTTAAATCGAAGATAGAATTGTTCATTAGTAAATGATAGCCATATAAATGTATCATTCAAATCCACAACAAACTGACAAGAATGAAGAACAGAAAGTTACTCTTACCGTCCGAGCTTTTACTTAATCGAATGAATGCATACCCTAATGAATAGTTAAATGAAGAAGTATCTGTACTGAATATGCTGAACATGTTGAATGTATGAAAAACTAAGTACATAGTAGATGTTAAAAATTAAATTGTGAATCGGTCAGTGGTGTGCAAAATGTACAATTTACAGTTCTTGTTGACTCTAATAAGACTGTATTATAAAAATATATCTATATTATAAGAGAGAAGACGTTATTAAAATAAAAATATATTTTATTGGCGAAGTAAGATCATGGCTTCTGTCGGTTACCAACCCACAAACAAAGGGTCTTTGGGCAACCGTAATTTAGATGCAAATAAAATAGATAAATAAAATTCAAAATTCAAATGAAAATTAAAATGAAATAAAATTTTGAAATAATGGGGTGCTGACTTGAACCCTGGCAACAGATGTCCAAAATCAACATGAGAAACTACGTTTGAGGTGGAAATGAAGATTCCATGGATTAATGTTCTAAATTGAATAATAATACAGTGATAAATCAAGTTCATCGGTACTGGTGCAGCCTATAAGGTGTTAATGTCTCACAAGGCAACCCCATTATTAAATAATAGTTAACATACCTGATAATGGAACAATACCATTTTAATCTGCATTACGAAATGTAAATTGAATAGAAATACCTGGAATCTAGTTTTCAATTTTAATACCTCGATAAAAAGATACAAAAATATTAATGTAACTGGAATTAAAAACTATGTGAATCAAACATTTATTATACAATCCAGCATAAATTAAAAATAAATTCGCTCGTATTATAATAACTTTAGTCAAAGATTTGTATACTATATATAAATCATTGCTTTAGTAAATTGTCCACTAATGTATAAATTATCAAGTTGAATGTGACCGATTTTAAATTAATTAATCAATAATATGTTGAAATTGAAAAATTAATAAGATAAGTATTTACATTAATTATGCGTACAATAAACTCAACAATCTGACCTTAGATAAATTCAGTTACTTCCTAGCAGACCGTGCATTCAAAATATTGTGAGGAGTGCTTTAGCTGTTAAAATTGATATGCCGTGTAATCGAATTAAGATATGCGCGTTACATTGACCTGTGCATGAACTGTCGCAAGTCTTGCCTTCCTCTGATAACGCGATTTAACGGCCAAGCCCTTTAAATCGAATTATTAAATTGAGTTTACTCGGGTTGATGTCACTAAGTCTTTATTTTTGCGTAGCATTTTTGTTTCTTAATATTTTTCTATTTTCCTTTGATCAACTTTTGATGACAAAAAAAAAGATCGGCATATTTAAAATATTATATTCTGTATGCTATGTTTTCGAAATCCGGTGTTATCTGTATCACGAGACTGCAGCACTTTTAATCCATAATTATATGGTTTTGAACATAGAACTAGACAGAATCAATAATATACGAATATATGTACATGGATAAACAAGACAGTAATGCAGTGTATCAAACGTCAAAATTGTTATTACTGTCTTATTTTATACAAAACGTCATTGAAAGTAATGTTAACTGTCAAATGCATGTTCACAGATTTGACTCTTAATCTGTTTTTAAATTTTAATTGACTACATCCGTAAATGTGCATTAAAATTGTATTTTCAAATAAAAACAATGGATGGTTGTAAGAAGAGGTTCGATTGTGATAATATATTTGAAACAGCATACATTGTAGGTGTTTGACACGGTGTGAATTTATCTAAGATTTTTTTTTTAATTAACCTATCATTGTCAAGGTGTAACACCACTAATTCGGGCCCGGCCAGAAAGCACATATCAGAAAGTAGTACACATTTAACGCAAAACAGTTTCTACACATGAGTGTGCCTGGTTGAAATGGAGGAATTTAACATGGAAAGTAATGGGACCATGAATTAGTGGTGTACTTCCTCAAATATCAAATGTCTTAATACAGGGATAAATTTGGATTATAATAGAACCCCAAGCATTCAATTTTTGATACCGAATCAAATCTTAATATTGGAGCTTGTTTACCTAAATGTGACATAATATAAGAACGGGGCCTCAAATCAGAAATCTGAAGACACAAGTGTATTTAGTATATTAAAGAAACCCCAAAATCGTACAATATACCGCATTAATATTGAAATTGGTAAAGAAATAAGTAATTCATACTTAGTAATCGAAACGATCCAAAGCTACCTTGTAATCTTGAATAATGTGGTACAATTTCATAATGATCCATACACTTATACGTAAGTAATAGTCTTCAAAATGATTCTGGACAAGGACGACTACAACAACGACGATGACGACGGCGACGTCACACTATTATATGGCCGCGAAATTTGTACGGTTTGTATAACAACAAATTCCACAAAGAAAGAAACCATACAACTATCCTAGGGATTATACATTGTACAGGGTACATGTTTATTTCCACTGCATTTGTGCGCATATCCAAAGTCTGAAACATTCATTCTGTGTTTGTCTGGTGCGGTTTTTTTTTTTTTTTTCCCTTCTTTTTATTTAACACATATTTCATAAGTTATCACCTGTAACATCAACCCAGGGGATCAACTAAAGGGACCCACAACTTAAACAGCCTTGTTTGTCATAGAAAAAGCAAATGAAGGCAATAAACTTCTATTATAAGTAATTGACATTTATTTTTATAATTACAATATATCTTTGTACAAATGTATATCTAATTATCCTCTATATTTTTTCGTACAAATGCTACATGTATTTATTAGGCCGTTTGAATCTTATAGCACTTCTCTCTGTTCTTTTGTTATGTTCATTTTTGTTACATTATATTTCGGGTCGGGAGATCTTTTGCCACGTACTACTCGTTAAACATTATTTGAAAATATATGTGTATTTTTCAAGTTGGATTTAGGATTTTTTGTTTCCAAAAAGAATTTATTTTTAAGATATTATGAGTATTTATTTGCTTATAATACCAGATGTCCATTTTAAAAGTATTATTGAAGACATAATTGCAATACACAATGGAAAGTTTAAAGTATATAAAGGGAGTTGAGTGCAATGTATATTATAATTCATCAGTATTGAAGGAGTCATTGCACCGGCCTAACCACCTCAAAAAAATATATTTAGATACAAAAAATCTCACACAGAATAGAAAAGGCTACGTTTTCGTGTTTGATTTAAGAGATTTGAACAAAAATTACATTTCATGTTTTATCCTATTAAAAATCCTCAATTCAGTCAAACCTTTCTTCTGATATTTTGCGATGTTTCTAGTATTTTTAAATAACCTATTTCGTGATAAAAGTATCCTGAATTTGAAAAAATACATGTTTCTGTGTTTATGACAACCAAAATGATACTTGTTTCCGTTTTTTGGAATTTTTCGATACTCAATTTTGAAGAAAAGATTTTCTCAAAATTTCAGCCAAACATCTTCCATTTTTTATCTTATATCATTTTTAGTCTTCGGGGATTGTTTTTTGTGTCCTCTTCCCTTTCTATTTTAACTGATTGTTAAGGGGCAAGCATAAGGTCGCGTCCGTGCGTTGAGACCGATTTATTGGCGCTGGGCTATTTTCTGCGTTTGTACCGGTCGAGTTGTCCTATTGGCTCCTTTACCGTCTTCTTTCTCAATTTCATGTTTTAAAAGTATCTTTACACTACTAAATGAATGTTAGTCATAAAAGGTCTTATTGGTCGTAATGGTATTTGAAAAGTCTTAAAAATCATTATTCAGTCACATTCAGTGTTTCACAAGAATGTCCAGTTCAGACAATCGCTTGCAGACAATTCAGTAAGATATTATATTCACAGGAAGTCAATAACTACTGAAAATTCTGAACATTGGATGCACAAATCTAAATTAACTGCAACCGTAATAGATAAGTTTGAAAATGACTAAAAGACTAGAAATTTATTTCATCAGATTATCAGGAACTGTTCAGATAGATGTGCTTGTTTTACACTAAAATTTACTATTAGTATTAATTCGACTATTTTATGAATTATATCGAATTCTTAAAACAACGTTTAATCATTTCATCTGCAACACATTGAAATACAACATTATAATCTGAGCATAGAGCAAACTAGTCATGCACTTTGTTCTTTATTTTATTTTTCTGCATGTTTTTAGTATGCATATTTCTGCGTAATATGTAAATGATGTACTCATATATGGTTGAACGTTAATATGGTTAATTTATTATGTGATGTGTTTAAGACACAAAAAGTTTCCTGTATTTCGATTTAGCAACATCTCAGACACCACTTTTATATAATTCTGCCAATAATGTGTGGTTGATGACCAAATAAGACCGCCCCTTTCAGAACAATAAGATCAGATTCTGTAAATACAACTAGATCTTTTCTAGGAAACGATTTCTTTATCCTGTCTTGTAATATTTCTGATTCAGCGAAGCCGCCAACTAGAAGTATAGTTGTCACTTCATCGTTCACAATTCTCAAAATTCTTTCTATTTCTTGAACTATTTGATAAACAGACGGGAGGAAAAATGCATACATTGTATCTTTAACTATTCGAAGTTTGTCCCCAACTATTGAGATATTGTGTTCATGCTTCGATTTCGCTATCATTTGTCGAAAAGAAAGTTTGCGATATCTTATACATAACTGATCAAATACGATAAAAGGGAACGTAAAATTTATTGTTTTTCTTGTGTTGTTTTTGGTCTGTAGACGTTTCGCGCAATCGAATTCTCGCATAAGCTCCATATACCTCCCTGAATGCTCAACTTTCAGTGATTGAATGACATCTGGGCCTACTATTTCTTTCAATATCTCCAGGAATTTTTCATTCACAGTCGTTCCACCAAATGGACCACCGGAAGGAGGACAAAGTTCTCGTAGTTGATATTCATTTGTTCTCTCATGCACACTGACATCAAAAGTTCCACCTGAAAAAAAACTTTACAGTTATGTTTCCATGTTGTGGTTGGTCAATTAAAACAAAGGTTTTTTCACAATTCAGATGACAGTCGTCTCTTATTAGTCGCAGTAAACATTTGTATTCATTTTATCTTTCTAGTTGACAAATCTATGAGAAAGGAGTGCCCCAAAAGTATACTTTATATATTGCAACAAGAATGTGTACATGGATTCCCCACTCGCACTATCATTTTCTAATTTCAGTAGACCGTGAAACAGGGGGTTAAAACTCTAATTAGGTATTAGGTATTACAATATGAAACGTCCTTGACCAAAAACCTTAATCTGAATCGGAAAAGATGGACGGACAAACGAACGGACACACAGACCAGAAAACATTATGCCCCTACTATGGTCGGAGGGCAGACAAATACTAAAAATCAATCAAACGAAGAACAATATTGGTCCTCCAGGGTATCACCAGCCAAGTAGTCAGTACTTAGGTGTTGACATGAATATCAATTATCTGGCCATTTTTATAAATTTTCTGTTAAAACGGAATGATTTTTTCGAAAAATTAAGGATTTTCTTATCCGAGGAATAGATTACAAGTACCTTAGCCGTATTTGGAATTTTTTGTTCCTCAATGCTCTTCAACTATGTACTTGTTTGACTAAATAACTATTTTGATCTGAGTGTCACTTAGCGTCACTTATGAGTCTTATGAAGACGCGTCTGGCGTATTTAAATATAATCCTGGTACCTGTGATAACTAGGTATTCTTACTAACCTCCAATATCAATAACCATATACTTCTCTTCACTTTTAGTTTCCGCTGCAACACATTGGTTTAAATAGAATACAGATGCTGCCTCTGGTTCAAGAACGATTGAAAGCTGTCCCTTGTTTATGCCAACCTGTAAAACCAAATTAATAAAAAGTACATCATATTTAGAATAAGAAGTATTTTCAACTAATTATAAACATTAATTACGTACACGGCTTTAAATTCGTAAAAATCAGTGCAGAAAGCCACAGGTAAGTTATCCGGTTTAACAGTCTTCTATACAATTTGAAAATTAACTTAAACAATCACATAAACTTCATTATGTTTTCAAATAAACAAGCGTATAGCAAACCTTTTCTGCGCATTTTCTCATGAACTCTTTTGCATTGAAATCCCATAAACCAGGGACTGTAAGAACCCAATGAATATTCTCCTGAGAATAGTCTATTCTTTCAATTAAATGCTGTTCAAAATCCTCTTTCAAAGCCTTAATAGCCAACGCAAATACATCTATAGCTGCAATTGTCTGTTCTCGAATATCTTTGATTTCGATCTGTTCAGGTGCAACCTGCATAACAGAATTTCAAAATATAAATATATACAATGAAAACGACAAAGAGAATAACGTGATACATGCTATCGATGGATCGATCTGTCACAAGACTATAATCAAAATCCCTTCTTAGTCGATATAGAGACGTTTTACTGCTTTATATACAATATTGAGATTAGTTTGGTTATGTACAAAACACGTATACAATTATCATAGCAGAGTGATTTGCCACTATCTTTTTGTTAAGATAAATTTAGAAAAAAGTATGCAACCAAAGATGGCATTTTGAACGTTTCTTTAAAAGTTGAATACATGTGAACATACATGTGAAAATACATGTGAAAATGAGCGCATTTCGTTTTAAAACATATCAACATGATCATTGTAAGAAAATACGGGGTTTTATTACTCTTATCCGGTTAGTATTTAAAAAGGTATAGTCAAACTGTATTTGTCAATTGCTACATTTCCTGATCTAACACATTAAAAACGTGGTGAACCTTGGATTTGTGAAGAGCCATTTTGAATTTGTCGAAGAAATAATAGTTGTCTGCGTTCCCTTCAGCAATTATATGTTCATAATCTTTTTCTGCGTCGTAACCAAAGGAAACTAATTCTTTGTCTCGTGTCATAAGAATACAAGAAGGAGTTTTAGACGAAATAAGTTGTTTCCCTCCAGAACTCCATGACTGATTACAAGTTATATCTAAGTGATCAGTTTGGTAGGCTTTAACAGTTGAATATGCATATCCTGAATAGCTTGTCCCAATGTCAATAGCTGCCACAACTATCACTTCCTTTGGTACATATTCGTCTTCTTTACCATGTCTATAGAAGAAAGTATAATAATTCTAGAAGCTCTGCATTTGGTATATCTTATTTTCAATATCCTCGAACATTTTACTAGTACCTTTGACGAACTCTGCCAAAAGTTAAAACAAAGGAGTAGGTTCACTAAAACCCCTTTTTGGCCCCAAAATATAGCGGTTTTAGAAAATTGTGAAAATGCAATCTTTAAGCTATATTTTGGAAAGTAAAATGCTTCTGCTACATAAATAAGCGCTGTTCTTGACGATACAATGCACAAATATCGCGTTTTAGCATCATTAAGTCATGCTTAATTACTGAAATCTTCAAAATTTTACCATTTTGGTCATTTTTTAGACGGTTTCCGTCTAAAATGAAAGTGGCCGCATTCGTGTTCATTCATAATATTGAAATGCAAGTTGTATTTGATGATAATACAAAACATATATAAAGGTTGAGGATGAACACGGATGCGGCCACATTTATTTTTGACAAAAACCATCTGAAAAGTGACGTTTTTTGGCATATTTGATAGATTTTTCATATTTAAGCTTGAATCAGAGCGTTTTTAATGACTAAATCAGTTAAAATCTTTCACATAAACTAATCGAATCAATTGAAATAGACACTTAAGTGTTTAAAAAGTGTCCAAAAACTTTCGTTAGATGAACTTGAAATTTGAGGCCAAAATCGGCCCTTACCGGACCAACTCCTTTCAATCTTATCCATAGCAACCGTGGTGCGTATATCTAATACTGAAATCTTTTTTAAAACTATTTTTAAAGTTTCAAGAAAAACAAAACAAGAAATATAAGAACACTTACCCATAATCTAGTTCACCAGTTTCATGAGATGTATCAATAAACTGCACGATAATTTCTCCTGCAGAATAGTATGTATAAAATATAATGGACAATTTATTGCACTTAACACTGAACTGGTATATGAAATAATAATAAATATAAACACAACAAAAGAACTTCGTATGAAGGTAGAATGATGAACATCAATCGTTGTCAACTATTACTACTTGAACTCCAAAAGGAAATACGTACACATTGCACAGGATACTGGATAATAATTTGTATATACTGATGTGTAAGCACCACTACTCAAGGCAGTTATACTCACTCCGACTCGATAATTGAATGGAAGTTTTTAAGAAAGTCATTGATATATATACAGCACACAATATATAATAATAATTCTAATTAACTTTTATAGAAATATAAACATCATTATACACCGAGTTTCACAAGAAATGATTAATACCTTATAATGTTATTTTTTGTTTTACTTTCTCGATCATTACTTGTCGATTGTGTTCTTTATTGGATGCTATTTTATTTGCCCTTTCTTGGAGGTATTTTAGCACTCGTTGCGTTTTAATTAAAAAAAAATGTCTTGCGCTATACCTGTTATATGTGACTTTCAGGTACGTATTAAGATAATACTAATTTTCATTACACTCAATTCCCACACGAATGAAGGAATTATTTTTGGACAACGTTTACCTTCGTGAATATTATAATGTCGTATAAGACTATATCATCTCATCCAATCAAATATCATTTGTCATTATTTTTCAGTTATAACAAAGACATAAAAATATAACATAGGCGTGAAATTATATATGATATTCATTGTTTCTTATTAGCAAGAAAATGGTATTATATTTTCGTGGTTATGAATAAAATTATATAGTTAATGTTCCACAATGCAAAGGCGACCTTTGGTTGGTTGTGCCATCATTTGATAACATCTCTTTTTCATTATATCTTCATATTTTAACCGTTTTACAAGTCGTTGAAATTAATTTATCTGAACGTTCATAGTAAAGGTAAATCAAGAAAAACGCTTCAAATGAAATATACTTTCATGTTCTTACCATTTTCATCTTTCTCTATTTGGAATTTAAATGTTCTTTTCGTCACCTTGTCTCCAGACGAATCTTTAAAATAAGGATTTTTGAAGAATTAAAACAATGTTACATGTCGATGCTATAATAACATACATCCCTTGATATACTCACTTCACGTATGTGCCATGGATATTTGAAAAAAAGTTAAAGCGTCTTATGATTCATTGTTGATGAGAATCAAAGATTCGAATTCAATAAGATAGATAATTAGCCTATTCTATTCTTTTATGTTTTTGGTCAAAAATCATTTATATCTTCTCACGTATTCAATAACCTTAACACCTTCGGCATATATGGTATGATATTGTTCATTCCTGGTGAAGGTTAGTTCAAAGAAGCGTTGTGGACACATTTTTATAAAGTGTTACTCGTAAGTTTTATGTTTGACCGCTGCTTACTATAAAAACTAAGAACATATCGTATATCTAATTCAGTTTTCTTGTTGGAAAACTATTCATTGAAAGCAATAGAACGACAATAGTAACACTTTTGGAATAGTTCGATCGACAGCTAATTTGCCTTTGAATATCGTAAAAATATAGTCATTAGGCTACGGTAACATATCAAACCATAAAAATATGCATACCTCTTGTGCCTTCTAAAGTTAACAAACCAACACTATACCCCGTTAGATTTTTGATGATGCATGTATGAACAACACGAATGGTAAAATATCAACACAAAAGGACATTTATACATATGGCATATCCCATTACAAACTAGTTCATTTTATACACCAAATTTTACACCAAGTTTTGTTTTCTTTAATCTGACATTTATTTTTATTTTTTCTATTTTTTTGTATGCAAATTAAAAACTTCTCTCACTTACGCTTCACGTGCATTCCACTACATTCAGGGCACATTTGTCTCTCTACGTCTACCTCGTGATCAGTCAACACGTGCATGAATGTTATAAGCATATCTTCGCGTGTAAGAACATATTGAAGAAAAATACCAGCTCTTTGTGTTCTTGATATACTACCCATATTGTCTAAACACTTGTGTTGAATAAAATCAGGCACAGTTTCCGTCTTATTCAAGGTTTCTGTAATAGCATCTGTTTCGATCTCATCCAATATCATATCATAGTTTTTTATAATTGTCTTTTGAATGCATCCTACAATGTAAATTTCAGGTTAAACAAGGTAGAAAAAAAAGTTAAAATCCAGCATTTACTGCATTTGATAAAAAAAAACTCATCATTGATACTAAGATGAAATTGTATATTTACGCCAGACGCGCGTTATGAATTTTCTTTGGATTGCTGTATATTTGCTGTTCTAGTTTTTATAAGGTTATAACTTCAAGGTCATTGCTACTTATTAATGAATAACTTTTACGTTTTGCTGATTTTATTTCATCATGTTTCATAACAAAATAAGGAGATTTTCTAAAAATATTAACATGATCAAGGAGACAACTTTATATTGTTTTTTTATTTATGTATATATTTTTTTTTGTCATGGCGATATTACTCGAAGTTTTTGTATTTCTAAAAAGTTTAAATGTCCATTTGAATTGGTATCTACATTTTCTCTTTTGACAACAATTGGGAGAACATTTTGTATTTTAACTCTATAATATTTATCCATATTTGGGTATTGAACATATTCGACTTTACTTTCAAATACAACTTTTTAGAGGTACAAAAAAAACTTTGAACTCATCGCATTATGTTACTTACTGGAACAATCTGTTTCATACTTTGGTCCAACATTTGTCAAAACCAGCTCTTCATCTACATAAAAAAACAATATGCATTTTTATAAGATGTATCGTAAATAACATCCACCATCTTTTACAGTAAAATAGCATAAAACTATCCGTATGGATCTGTCAACTAATTCAGACAGTGCAACCAAACAACAATTTTAAACAGTTCTTTTGAAAAACTTGTGTTGACAGTTCTAATTTAGATCTATTTCTGTCAGTTCTACCCAGAAAAAGTTCATAGTTTACGGTTTCAGAACAGTTGAATGGCAGACTGTTTATTCTGGCAGTTTTTACGGAATGTAAGAACTTATTCCAATTTCATTTTTTTGTATTTAAAACTACTTGGTTGACATAAAATCGTGATTATATCATTAAACACTAAATAAACAAGTAACAAAATTCAATAAAGTTCATGTTAATGATAACATGTATAAGTATGAGAAACAAATCAAAAGCTCTTTGCAAAACATATGATTACATGCCAATACGTTCATATTAAAAAAAGAAAATATTAAGGCAGGACGTATGTTGAATAATGAAGGAAAAACAAATATATTTTAAAGGTCAGCATAAGGGTTTTCCCAATCAATTATATGTATATAAACTTTTTAACGTGTAGTTATTGCTTACCAAAAGTTTCATTTAGAAATGTATCTTCATCCAATTCATCAATTTCTACCAGAACATAAGTTTTCTCTGTAATGCTGTTTTTTATTTTGTCACTTTGAAGCATCTTCCTTACTAAGGTTGTCATCGTTTCGGTTGCAGTTTGTCGTAGTTCAAATGATTTGTCTTTTGAAATGTTGAGTAAGAGATATATTGACCCCTCTCTTACATTAAGAAGAGGACTGTTAAATACGTCTTGGACAGCTTGGTCCAGAAGACCACCGTCATTTGCAAGCAAGCTTCTTTCAGTGTCTTCTGGAAGCGCTCTCAAACGAGCAGTTAATCTCAATGTTTGTCCATGTGGAATATAGAGATCTATAAACAGGTTAAAGTCAATTACTATAACGGCTACGTTTGACACTTTTGTATACAATTAAAATGAACATAAACACAACACAATACTTAAGAAAGGGTTGAATAGTGTTTGCATTTTGAATGAAGGAAAATGTTTGGTGAACGTCATTAAGACAGACGCTCGACAACATAAAATTGTTGATATTTATAGCGCAAAATCTATAACTTTTTTAAATTAGCATATTGTTCAATTCTCTATTATCAGTGACGATTTTACATATAAAAGTGAATAATTCAGAATATAAAAAAAGAAACGCGTGTCCGAAACATTTAGTTTATTCAACATTTTGCTAATTCAGATCGGCAATCTAAGGGATATCTGACAGCTGGGTTTTTTCTGCAGCTGACACAATATACTGACCGACTTTAGAAATGCAACACTAGATTATTCGTTTCAACTCTCAATTTCCAACATGCATTTATTGTAAAAAAACTTATGAACAGAAAGTTGTTTCATTACTTCAATTTACACAAAAATGCAAATTCGGTAGTTGAATTGATTACGTCATTTTCAATATTCAAATATTCCGGTATACACTGAAACCTTGATGTCCCCTTACCAATGAACGTGTCACCGTCAACAGCAATGATTGCTTGTAACAAAGGCTAAACTGATTGTTAAAAAGCTCAACCAATTCTGTTCGGCGCGTTTTGGGTTTTAGTTTTGCACCTTCTGATTTTGCCGTTGTTCCATCCATTACAATTGGTTTTGGCAAATATGCAGTTGAAACTTTAAGGCTTTAAATGTTTTTCTGCAGTCGATTCTTTGGCGAAACGTTCATAGTATAAATCTGTACAGAATGGCATTCAGCAATTTCATTAGAAGTTGAAGTTGCAGCTATAGAACTGTCTAGCTATAACGTTGTGTAATCAAATTCTATTGACGTTTCATTTTCACTACATGTTGATCTGGTCATTAATGGTCTTCAACAAATTCCGTCTACCGGTATAATTGTCGGAAGATCAGTAAATTGTGCAAGAGAATACCCAATTACAAACAATTTTGAGAAGGTATCAACAAATTAATAAAAATATACCATAAATCGATGCATATCAAACGTCCAAACGAAAGCAAATACAACAAACAGTAGACTTTCATTTTGGGATGATTAAAAATCAAGCAATACTTTTTTTTTAAATCCGAGATGCAGTGTTTGTCATATTGCTTAAAAGTTGTAAATAGTGTTTTCTTAAACGTTATTTTAGTGTTTAAGTAGAAGGTATTTTCGAAGGAAAATTTTATTAATAAACTGGGAATTTTTAGCTTTGTTTCGTCGACGAGATAACAAATTAAAAGATCATGCATTTAAAACTTTTGCAATTTATCTTGCCTTGAAAAGGTGAAATAGGTCGTCTTCTTGTTAATTGTTCGGCTAAACTGGCATATCCTTCATGGTCCAAAACAAACAGAAATTTTGGAATCCAATCCACTTGTACTTTTCTAAAAACACAGTTGATAAACGTTTCGACCTTTTTTCTACGACCTTTTGACAGCTGGATCTCGTCATGGTCTCTGACCGCTATGACGTCGTATTCTAGCATTGTATCCAGGGTCTTGTTAATTTCTAACTGGTCTTTTATATACTCTATGTGTTGCCACAGACAGCTTTTGGTCACATTTTGATAACGTTGCTTTGCCTCTTCGGGAATTGCATTATCTGGGAATAAAATGAACTAAAATTACAACTAGGTTAAACAAATCACATATTATCTTCATTTGAGTATAATTATATATTGTACTATACCTAAAACAAAAACAAACGTTGTTCGAGAGTTAGAAAAATAAATGGATTACATAAACAAAAACCGCGACAGCCTTCCACCACTTCTTACCCAACCCATTCACTTAAAAACTTAAAACACATTAAAAGATATTGTATATTACTTTGCATGTAATGTTTCTGCATTATGAATCAAACTTGCCATCGCTCAGTTTTTTGTTTTTGACTTATTCGCTTTTATTTTTTTTTTTGTATGCTATTTTGGCACTCAATAGTGATAATTTCAGTATCATCATTACAGAGATTATCCTGTTTTCTGTAAAGCTAATACTAGTACTTATAATGAACACTGACCAATTCCTAGATCTTGATATCGATTCGAACAGGCAACTTGATACTCAAATTTACGCTTCGTATTGTTAATCTTCCGGTTTATATGGGGACGTTCCCGCTCGTGCATGTTTAAAAAAATAATTTAAAGAGGGAAATCTTTGTACTGAAAATTATTACACCGTCCAGTGTTTTTGATATCACCAACTTGTCAACACTATTACTGAATGACATTATTCGAGAATGTGAGACAATGTGTAAAATCCTAACGTTAAGGGTTTTTACATTCTATCTTGGAAATATTCTATACACGGCTAACAAAAGATAAGCACACCATTCCTTAAACAGACTTGTTTAAAAGAGATATAGCTACGATAGAGTTGTCCATTCATTAAAGATGACATCATTATTTGGAATTAATATTGGTTTATTTTACATGTAGTGTCCCTCCAAAGAAAATAAACATGTTTATTCTTCAAACAAGTTGTTGGAATTTTACAGAATATGCTCATCTCGTATAACTTATCATAACATGATACTAAACCCATACCAAGAGGTATTGTAATAGATTTTGACATGACGAAAGATATAATCTTTTAAATAATTTATTGAGGTCTGGAGCTGGCATGTCGTTTACTGCTAGCAGTCCTTTTTTAAATATGTTATCATTTTCATTTTACTAATTTTTTACTGTTATATGTTCCAATATCGGACTCGATGCGAACTTCTTTTGCGAGTGCCAAGTCATGAACCTTTTAAGTTTGTCCGTGTTGTGTGTTGATTTAATTTTGATTAATTTGTATTTTGTGGTGTTTAGTGTGGCCTCAATCAAGCTGAACTAGTAAAATGTAAACATTATTGTAAAAGTATTATTTCAGGCTCTGCTCAGGATGTATGATTTGCTTGCTGTGTTAAAGATTTATTGGTGGCAATGGGCTGCTTTCTGCTCTTATGTCGGGTGTTGGTGTCTTTGACACTCATCGTTTCTTTTCTCTGTCCAATTAATCTTTTGTTTAATTAATTCAACATGATTTCATTATAACGAGTTTTTGAAAACATCTTTCCTTCCGTATTAATTTAATTTATTTATGCATTTCTATGCTAGATTTTAATCGGACGTTATGCCTTCATAAATGATTCCAGTTCACAAAAGACAACATCAAATATTAAATTATAATATTTGACGGCTTTTATTGAATTAGATTACTTTACCTGGTTTTAGCAATGTCCTTATATTAAACCCTGAAAGAAGGTTCAGAAATTTCCAACATTTTGTTTCGTCTGTTTCACACACTCGTTTAAGAATGCTTTCGCATTGCAGAACACTTCCATGCAAACTCTTCATAGTTTGGTATACATCGTGATCTATCAATCGTTCTCGATATGATGTTTCAATAATTTCGTTTATATTTGTAGTTCCAAGAAACCTTTTCAGACAGCGAAAGTTTTGCCTAATCCGCATGCGTGCAGTGCCTGAAAGTGTAGAATGTCTTTCAATTCAAAACGTTATTGTCAAAAGACTAAAAAAACATGTTTTGGAAGAACATGAAAGTTTACGTTAAACAAGTAAATTAATTATTCGTTGTTGACATGAATATCAATAATGTGGTCAATTTTATAAATTTCCTGTTTACAAAACTTTGAATTTTTCGAAAAACTAACGATTTCTTATCCCAGGCATCGATTACCTCAGCCGTATTTGGCACAACTTTTTGGAATTTTGGATCCTCAATGTTCTTGAACTTTGTACTTGTTTGGCTTGATAAATATTTTGATATGAGCATCACTGATAAGTCTTATGTAGACGAAACGCGCATCTGGCGTACTAAATTATAATCCTGGTACCTTTGATAACTATTGAATCAATTGATGATAGATACTGGACGTTGAATGGCAATTGTGTCATGTATGAATGTAATCAAGCGAAATACAGTAATTTGTATATCGAATAACAGGACTGGTTATTTTAAGAAATGATTCTGGCAAATACAGAACCGTTTATTTATAGTATATAGTCTCCAAACTAAATCCTGCACAAATTAACATCAGAATCTTTCGACTAGAAATGTTCTATTCATTCTATGATCCAACATATTCGAGCATCAAAAACACCAACTGTTGGTTTCTTTTTTTTCTTTCTTTTCTTTCGATTAATATGCAGAGACTACTATTGGTATAGTGTAGCTGCAAAATTGAGCTCAACATATAGAATTTTAGTCATTTTATAGTCTTATCGATGTAAACATGAACTAATAAAGCAATTCAAATATCGAAACCAATAGTCCTAAATAAGCTTTGAAGATAGAAGGAATATATCAAATGACATTCAGAATTCATTATTTCAAGGAAAGCACACAGCGCAATAAAAAACATAAAACAGCATGACAGTCAAACATCATTATTCAACCCACTACAAAAACAACTCATAGACGAGCGACATGTACCCCACCAAACACCAGGGTGATTGCAGGTGCTCTGGTTGATACTTGAAATATATAATTACATGGTCATTTATGACAAATATATTCAACAACTATCTTCCAAGTAGTAATCGCAACCATTATATGTTCGAAAGAATGACTTGAACATTACCGCTTGAAACCATTGTCTTGATCGTTTCCATTTACATGTTGTTATATGTGTAAGTAACAGCCCTATTTCAAAGACATCATGATAGGAATCATATATTTTTATTGAAAGAGTGGATTTGTTAAAACGAGATAACTTTATCTACGTTGGTATATTTTGTATATGAAACAAAACGGGATCAATCAATCAATATGTCATTTGTTAAAAGAGGGACGAAAGATACCAAAGGGACAGTCAAACTCGTAAATCTAAAACAAAATGACAACGCCATGACTAAAAATGAAAAAGACAACCAAATGACAGCACACATGACACAACATAGAAAACTAAAGAATAAACAACACGAACCCCCCAAAAAACTAGGGGTGATCTCAGGTGCTCCGGAAGGGTATGCAGATCCTGCTCCACATGTGGCACCCGTCGTGTTGCTTAAATATTGTAATTACGTTAAATATTGTAATTACTAATATACAAAAGTTAACAAAATCAAAGGCAAGAGGAAAGATATTAGGATTGTAAATACTCTAACGTATATTTAGAACTTCTGAGTATCCACATATGATTCACGAAATTTAAATAACAAATATTAACATATAACAACATACCTTTGATTAGACTTTCAAGACTATCATCTGAAATAATTTATATGCAAAGCATCAATTCAATTCATAATACACATGTACTGTAATAATCATACAAAACATGTGACTCTTAATGCATTTTGTATTACGTATATCAGTAACAACAGTTACTGTTATCCGCCTGAGCTTTATTTTTCACTTCAAATAGTTTGTGATTGTACAAAATGTAAAATATGAAAACACCTGATCGATCTGTTTAATGTTTTGGTTATAATATTCATAAATAACCCTAAAAATATAATTATCATATCTAAAAATACTTGAATGGGATTGGTTTGACTGTTATGTTTTAATCGATTTAATCGATACTGTCAGGTAATAATATTTCGCAAAACTAAATGTCTTTTTGTTTTATCCTTTATTCGATGTTAGGAATATATATCTAAACATTTCCCGTTGTAATGTAAACTAAGATCAGTTTCGGTATATTTGTCAAAATACATCAACTGAAAGTAAGTACTTACGGAAAATATTATGTCCTTATACTTCACGACCTCGTGAAAATGAATCAATGTTAACAACTAAAAAAACATATGCGTCGTATAATATATTAATAAACATTATCAACATAAACTTTATCTTACCGTTCGACATCATAAAGCGTAAAACAGACTTGATTATAGGCATCTGAAACATACCAACATTTTACTTTGCAACATACAAATAGGTCATTAAAACAATATTATACTTATTGCAAAAACAAAAAACCACATAAAAAGTTAACAAAATAAAGTATTTGACAACAAGAATATGTCATTATATTAGCATTACATTGAAATAAGTAAAAACATATTTACCTGGTATGAATAGGAGAAAATCAGCTGTTAACCAAATAAATATATATGATTTTCGGAAAACCATTTGACATTTTGTGTTGATTTCGTTGCTAAAAATAGTATTCAATTTCCTTGTGCAGGACAAGGCCATCAAGGGAGATAATTATTATCAATCAATGTAAAAGTTATGTTATCGCGTTGACAATTATAAATGTTATATTAAATATAAGATAATAAGTCAAAGATTTTATTGATATAAAATCAAAAATATTGTGTCATCAACACACAAACAAAGAACACACATTAATCATTACTGTCAATTGTATATCAATACAGAATATAAAAAAATATATAAAGAGATGTATATAAAATCTTGTAATGTTTCAATATTTTTTCTCTCTATATATCTATTTGACCGAGGAGGAACAGCTTTAGATATAAGTAATGCAATATATATAATATATTCCATAACATAACTCAAGTTAGTGAACGTCTGAATAAATACATTTTATCAATACCTTTTATGCAACATTCACTGACATCATAAACAGTTCTTCGAAATATGAAATAGAACTTTTAAATGTCTAAAGGATTATTGAAAGATGGTACAATATATCTGAAATATTATGAAAAATGTACTCCTCAAATCATTGAGTTTGGTATATTCTTAATTAAAGTGTAATTTATCTTTAACTTAAAATTTACATAGGGGTCAAAAGTTGTACGATGATTTTTACATGTTTTACTAAACATGCTAAATGAATTCTGATTTTCCAAAACATGTTAAAATACAACTTTTTCAAATAACAATTTCACTTTTGTACTATACCAATCTGAGTTATTATATAATATAAATCGTATTCATTAAACTGTCTGGATTTGAATTAACAACATGATGCCAGAAACATACACAAAGTTTAACATGTTTAATGTCATCTACAGAACATGGGATCATATCCAATTCTCCCAAAACTGCAAAATTTGATGCGGTTGAGATGTATTAAGGAAATTTACTTCGAACTTTTACAGGTTGGTAAACAAATATCTAGACTCTATGAAAGCATTATTTGTTAACAAAGATTATAAAAACAAAACTTCACTACGGTAAAGAAGGAAAAGTTTTACACGTGTGAAGAGTAAAAACATTTAAAATTGTGACATATATAGTTTGTCTAAATGCAGTAGAACGTATACGTCGTACGTATGCAAACATGTTCCAAATATTAGCAATCATATTGGAGATATCAGTATGCCAAACACAAACAAACAAAACACGGTCAAATGCAGTGTAATTTATTGATAAATATGACTTCATAAAGTATGTGCATCTAAAGCTCCTTTGCATATATTCACCTACATCAAGAACGCTCAAACCCAGATATTTGACAGCTAGGGGTATGACAATGCATATGAATGTTCCCTGTTATATATTTAATAATCATACACAATATATGACTTTTATAATGCATGTCTTTAATCATTTACACTTAAGTGTAACCTTAATCTGCAAAAACAAACATTTTTCACATCAAATAGTTTTTGATTGTACTATGTTTTAGAATGAAAACACCTTTAAGTTAGATATTTGACTTTTTGGTTACATTATGGCTAACAAATTCTAAAAATATGAATATCATATCCTCAAATATTTGAACTGGTTTGATTTGACTATAAAATATATTTTACTTGCCTGCTTGTTCACACATGATTTGTGCATCCCCAGATCCTTATTTAGTGGCAACATTGGACCATTACAAGTCGATGCCTACGTCTTAGTACCGCTCGAAATTGAGAACGTCTTGCACGTAAACCGTGTTCACCCAGACGAGTATATATGTCGATATTCGTAAGAGATCATAAACATATGGTTCTGTTTCTGTTGCTCTCAGTGACAGGTTTCCCGCGTGACGTATCCGGATGTCTGATTGGGAAAAGGCATTTCCTTATCATTTTTTGTGTGCACACAATGCATTTGAACTCAACATTGATTTATTTACAAAAAATGAACAAACAGGCTCCTGACATGGGACAGGCACATACATACAGAATGTGACGGTGTAAAACATGTTAGTGATACCCCAATTACCCCCTAACATGGGATAGTGGTGTAAAAGTACAACGTAAAAACGAACTATAAAAATTAGTTGCAAAGGCCTATATTAACTGATCAGATGGATACCGGAGATGGATACAAATAGAAACTCTACACAGAGTGGACGTGGACGACCGCGGGTATTTGTATATCGAAAAGATTATTACCAGTGATATTTGTTTAACAACAAACCATTATAGTCGACGGTATTCCGCTACAATTGTCTGTACATCTGAATATAATGTGATAATTTAATTCTTCCTTTTCCTACTATATGTTTCTACTTTCAAACGCAATCGTTCTTTAACATGAAATATTTGCCACTGGACGTTAGACAAACACCAATCAACATATGTTGCATATTGTTTAATGTTTATTTATTTTATACACATTAAAAGAAGTACTAAAGTCAATATTTCAAAATTTGTTCATCTATTTCATATCACAAATTCATTCTTTCTCAAAGTTAGATTTTGTTTTTTTATAAACTGCAACAAATAAAGAGAAAAAAAAAAATAGTAAGCACTGAAAATTCATTGAAAAGGGGAGATAACTCTTCATTTTGTACAAAATTTTGTTGCATTGTTAGTGTATTTTAAAATCATTTTCTGAGCAATCCACTGTTGATTCAAAAATAGTTTTGACATATATATCCTTTGTATGATATAAACTTTGCATTGGAACCAAAAATTCAGTGAGAATTTTTTTTTGTTGTGCCATCCATATCATATGATTTGCCTGATATTTACTTGAACAGCCTCTTAAATATATAAACATCCGCATTTAACATATGTTTAATAATACCCCCTGTTTAAAGAAAGTACAAAACTATGTATCAGTAAACATGGTAAACGCAGCATAGCACATACCAGGTTCTTATCGTGGTACTTCAAACTGAATAGATTTTTCTATTCCAACGATTTGTTTTGTAAGTATTGACTTGAATACTTGTGTTGTTTATCAATTTATTTATGTTGTATGTTTGTGCATGTGTATAAATATAGGTGTGTGTGTGTGTGTGCATTTTTTGAAGTGTTTTTTTTCCGAGAGCCAATGTTATGTTTTTATTTGTATAATATTAACTTGAACAATGCAATCGCAACTGTCGTTCCTGGTAGCCGCAATTTAAAACCATATTTCATCTTACATGTCTAAAACAAATAAGTTTACATTTAATGTATAGGAAAGTCAAGTGAATATTTAAACAATTCGGACTTATGAATACAAAATGGTAATGCAGTAATTGTATTTATACAACATGTCCAAGTGAACAGATGATATTTACTTGACCTGATTTGAAACTTTTCTTATCTTCTTTTGTTGTGTGCAATTGCATACGTTTCTGCAGGATGTGTACCATTGGCATTGAATCACTATACAAGTTCTGCATATTGCTTAATTGTATGCACTACTAAATTCAAATCTAATAATTTAGTTAACTTTTATATTTGGCGTATGCATGTATGGATAAAAAGAGAAGCAACAAATGGTTACTTAAATGTAAAAGGAAACATAAAACATAGCCTAACGAACTGCTAAGGAACAACTACATTTTTTTACATAAAAGGGCGGTTTATAGTTTTCTCGTTTGAATTATTTTATATTGCTATTTCGGGGTTTTTTATAGCTGATAATGCGGTATGGGATTTACTCATTGTTGAAGGCCGTACCGTGACCTATTATAGTTGTTAATTTTTGTATCATTTTGGACTCTTGTGGAGATTTGTCTCATAATATCACAATACATTTTCTTTATTTATATAAATATACGACATACATTCGTGAAGAGGAAATTATACAGGCCTCAACAACTGACAGTTATTCAAATAATATTGAAATCTATTACCAGGTCCGTCCATTAGGAATTTCCTAAATTATCATCGGGTACCACAGCGTATTTTCTAAAAGTATAAATAGTTGAGTCATATTAATATTTTCTATACATAGTTAAGGATTGAATTTAGCTCAGTGCAAATTGTAGTAATTAATCATGAATTCCAAATGGTGAAGTTGAAAGTATCCCTTCGTAAATTTTACCTTCAATGAATTAAAAATGAAATATAAACTGTCCCAAATCAATTTGTATATCCTACATCCTTTATTTGAATGAATATTCACACAAATAATTAAGAATAAAGAAATACGAACTACATTATCTGAACTAAATCCATCATCTAACACACTTTATCCATTTCCTCAGATGCCTCAATTCTGTGTGGTGGAATATTTCAACTGATGTTCGATTCAACACTTTTAACGCAATGTCGTTTTGAAATACTTTTTCTCAAAATTGAGTCGGTATAACATTGTATTTAGCAGTTATTTGACCCTTGATTTTAACAATTCAAGTCATTTCGTTTTACTTTTTTACGTTTTTTCGACTCAAATCATTTCTGAACTAGCTGGAATATCAACTAAATGAGTCAAATTAACCCAGAACAAAGAACTTTATATAACACAATTTTCATATATATTAATAGTAATTCCAGTAAGCAGTTTCATCTTTCATACCAATCACTAGTATTCCCATCTGTGTCATTAAATCAGTTCCAATGGTAGCAACCGAGTTTTTGTATGCATGGACACAGAATTAACACTTATCTCATCTTCAATAATAACAGTAATAGTAAAAGACTGAACAGATGACATAACAATCTGTTAATAATATGTTTTTTTAATCTATATTTCATTTAAAAGTTTAATATCTGACACTTTGTCGTAATTCAGTTAATAACCCTTCCCTCCCCCCCCCCCCCCCCCCCCAAAAAAAAAGAAAGAAACAGTTGCATCTTTGTCAATAAATGAGGGTGCGTCACTTTTCTTCTTATATAATTCCTCGTATATTATCAGCTATGATACAATTAAAATAGTAATTTTGATTTTGAATAAATCCACTTGAACATGTTGAACGTATCGGAAAATGAGAGTTTATTATTTGCAAAATTGGCCTGGAGACCGTACCTATTTCAACCATGTTTTCTACCTCAACTCTGCTGTTGTAATACACTTCATTTTGAATCGCACTACCGTTTTATGTGGACTATTTAATGACAAAAATGACAAATTGGCTTTTCATCTTTTGACCTGAATTTAAACTTCTTCCTTTATAATAAGAATTCCCTTGCTGAAATTTTGTTGTACTTGTCCGTCCTCGTTATTTTTGACTACTACCCATATTAACCTTTTCTCTCGATCCTATCTGATTTTCGTGTTACATCTTCAAGTTTCTGTATCATAATTGCAGCGTAACAAATGCTACACTAACTTTTCCGGTGCGCACAAGACATTTTGCACTTGTGAATGGATGCTTGTTCAAAGCTTTGTGTGTCAGTCATTATAATGAACTGCCTATGTATATCTAGGGTGAATTCCTTTTAAAAAGATTGTCCATGTCTATCAGAAATTGCTATTAATAAGTATTGCAATATGCATTGTGTTTAAATGCAATATCAGTATTTAGTTCTATTTTAATCTTTAATCAATCCTAATTCTATCTTACTTTTGAGATATAGTTTTTCATATGTGACGTCATTTTTCTGCTGTTTCAGAAATTTCATATATTCAAATGTGACGTAATTTTTAATGCCTTTTCACCATCGTATGTGACGTCATTTTCATAATTTACTGCGTTGAGGCCTGGACTGAGTCGGGTGTGTCTATTCTGTGTTGGTCTTTCATTATGTATTCGTGTTTGTTTTATGTAATGAGTTAATACTTCAGTTTCATTATGTATATCTGTTATATTCATTTGATAAAATTTACTGTTTGCAATAGCATTAATTGTTCTAAATAATAAGGATGTTCTTATCCCAAGCATAAAAACTTCGCCGTATTTGACACAACCTTTTTCAACTTTTGATCTTCAGTGCTGTACAACTTTGTACTTTTTTTCGCTTTCGATCTTTTATATCTGGGCGTCACTGGTGAGTCTTGTGTGGACGAGGCGCGTTTTTGGCGTATTAAATTTTAAACCTGATGCTTTTTGTTATTCATTAATCATGTGTTTCTTTGTCTAATACGTTCTCCTATTTATTTGTATTGTAGTCCTGTAATATTATGTTGTCATTTCAATGTTATATTTAACATTGCCATTAAAGTGCGAGGTTTGGCATGCCACAAAACCAGGTTCAACCCACCATTTTTTCCTTTAAAAATGTCCTGTACCAAGTCAGGAATATGGCCATTGTTATATTATAGTTCGTTTCTGTGTGTGTTACAATTTAACGTTGCGTCGTTTGTTTTCTCTTATTCTTTAGTGTAAATTGACATTGCGATAAGACGTGTCATGGTACTTGTCTATCCCTAATTCATGTATTTGATTTTGATGTTATATTTGTTATTCTCGTGGGATTTTGTCTGATGCTTGGTCCGTTTCTGTGTGTGTTACATTGTAGTGTTGTGTCGTTGTTCTCCTCTTATATTTATGCGTTTCCCTCAGTTTTAGTTTGTTACCCCAATTTTGTTTTTTGTCCATGGATTTATGAGTTTGAACAGCGGTATACTACTGTTGCCTTTATCTATCCTGTTGGGCTTGTCAAGTGACGAACCTCCATGTGCACCTCTTGCAAGTGTTCAAATTACATTCCCGTAGACCTCAACACTATCAACAACCAGATGTTTATCTCTCAATTTAGTAGATTCTCTCAAGTTCTTTTGGGGAAAATCTGTTTTTCTAACTTCTGAACCGAGGTATCAATCAAATATATATCTGGATTCTCAAAATGGTCAGCTGTCCTCCACTCAAGAAAGTCGGCAACATTTCTCCTTGTTTCTCTTCACTCCAAGAATTTGCTTCACTTATCCTTTAAGTTAGTTTGATCAAACTTTCAGGGATATTATTGACTACTCCAATACATTAAGATGGCATAATTGTAATTTAACTTAAGGCAAATCACGGCGTTCGTAAGAGGAATATAAAATTTGAGTTCTGACCGAAAGGCACAGATGGGGCAAGTGATACACTCCGGATCCCCTTTCTGGTTTTCTTTGTGTATCCCATAATCATAGACTTCAATTACAGTAACAAATTCAAGTACAACTTGACGAAGCATTATCTGGTTATCAATTGTTCTCTTAATATTCAAAGTCACTATTTGTTATTTATGGATTCATATGTTTAAATACCCCAAAACGCATAATGATAATTGTTCTAGATGTATCAAACTTCAGACACAAAATATAAAATGGAGTTTGAGTATAACAAAACTTTTAGGTCAATGTACATTAATGGAAAGGATGCGTAGTCTTGTTAAATTAAAGTATACGAGTAAATCGACTAATATGCTGTTAATTATAATTTCAATCTAGTTAAAAAAAATATATTCAGAGATTCGAAAGTTCACAGATAAAACAAATGTTTGAAAAATGCGATAGGCATTCTCGCCACACCAGTGTCTGTATACGATAAGAACAAAAAATCACGCAACAGTGTCAAATACTGTGCGGATAAAAACAACGCATGAATGTCAGATACTAGACAAAAAAAACACGCACCAGTGTCCAGTATTGTGCGAAAAAAAACACGCACCAGTGTCCAGTATTGTGCGAAAAAAAAACAACGCATCAGTATATATAGTATTAATCGGACTATTGTCACGAAACAGTGTTCAATACTGTGCGTACAAAAAAAACAGGCATTAGTGTTCAAACTAAGCGGCAACAAATATCCCGCATTAATGTACAACACTGTGCGGACAAAAACTTCGCATCAGTGTCTATTAATAGCTAGCGGACGAAAAAACCCGTAACATGTAGTAGAGTGCAGCAAAGGAATTAAAAACAACAATAATGCAACACATTTCCAACTTTATTCGAATCCAACAATCATATATTATAAATCGTCCTGAATATGCATGAAATATTAGCCACTGAACGCTAAGTAAACAATAATCAAAGAATCAAGTGTTACATATTGCATCTTGTTACCTAAATATTTATCTTTATTATACGAATGAAAAGCTGTATGAAAATCAATATCGGTCATTCCGGTTTATAGCCCGAAATATAACTTTCTTAAATTTATGGCTTATATACATCCGTTACGGTATTCGATAATATCCGAAAGTAGAATACATTTATCAGTAAACGTTATATTTCTGATTAACAAATAACGGATTACACTAATTTTGCAGAACAAAACAGTTATAAAACAAGTAATTCAACAAATACATAGCATAACAGTTACATGTTTTCATCCAAGTGCGTCAAACGGAACGGGTTTTATTACAATCGATTTGATTTGTAAGTATGAAAGTAAATACGTGTGTTAGTTATTGTACTATGCAGTATACATTTGTACCTGTGTATATGTGTGTGTGTGTGTGTGTTTGTTTGTTTTTTGAACATTTGTAGAACAAGGAACTCAAAAATACTGTCTCTATAAACAGCCGCAACTTTAACCTTATTTTATTTCAAACAAACAGGTTAACGTTTTAATTTACAGCATTCAAGTGAATACAAATGTATGTTCCTGCTTTACAAGACAAATTTGAAGTACGGAGGATTCGAAACACGTTTTGCAATTTTTCAGATTTATGGAAGCTTTATCCATCCAAGCTAGGTGAACATATATATACGAAAACAATTGACCTGGTTTGAAGCCTGACTGATCTTCTTTTGTTCTGTGTAATCACACACGTGCCTGACTAATTTTACCGTTGAAGTATAAACAACTTAAGCTTATTGTTTCATTGCAGGTATAACTCAATTAAAATCTTTTTTTAAAGTTTACTTTTATGATGGGTGTATGCATGTATGAGGGTGGTAAAGGGGTTCCGAACACAGAAACACCTGCATGAAATAAATATCACAAAAACGCTGCACAGAAAATAAAAATAGAGAAAATCAAAGCACTAGAAATAATTATTACTCAGCCATTCTTAGAGATCATGCAGTCATTTATTTGGACATAAAGACCCTTTGTATTAGTCCCGACTTACTTTTTTTAATAAAAAAAATGCTGCACAAGCACGTGAAATTAAGATTATCGATACGAAACACGGAAAATTAAAAGGGGAAAGGAGGACTAAGTTAGAAAGCGAGTATATTAAGCAGAAACCAATATTTTAATGAGATATATATATTTCTTATAGTATGAAACAAGATGTGTCACCTGACCTGTGGTCTTGTCTGTTTTGCATTGGTAATTGCATTAGCTGTAGTTTTGAATTACAACAAAGGTGAGTAAAGTGGATAGCATTTGCGAAATTAAGACTAGTTTAAACTTATATTCATTTTCTTTGGTGACCATGGCCATTTAGTCTAAAAGCTGGCTATACGGTATGGGTTTTACTTTATATGTTGATGTCCTTACGATGACCTATAGTTGTTATTTTCTGTGTCATTGAGTGTCTTGTGAAGAGTCGTGTCTCATTGACAATCATATACCACTTCTTCTTATTTTGATAGGACTGAACAAAGATCTTCTTAAATGAACACTTGTTTCTTAACGTTCATATTGTTCAGTGTATTTTTATGTCGTGTTTTAAGACTATTGTTTGAGTTTTTGTCCATGACTTTGTCGGTGTCTCATTAATTTATTTTTTAGTGTTATATTCCGCCTCTGTTGAGCACACTACTTTTTATTTTCATTATTCTAATTTATTATAATAATTGTATTTTGGTTTACATTTTGTTTATCTAAGACAAATATGAGCATGACCCCTAAAACAAACAGTAACAAATCTGTATTATTCCAATTTTCTATAGGATAACCGTCATCGGGTACCAACAATTGGGGGGGGGGGGGGGGTTGGAATGCTTATTATTAATAATTTGACGGGTTGTAACTTGAACATTTATTTCATGATTTTTTCTTATTCTTTCAATTTCAGAAGAATTATGTTGTTTCTTTAGTTGTTCGTATGAGTGCTACCTTGATCAATCTGGACTTAAAACTGGACCACATGTATGTAAGCTGTCTTATGCTGCTGCATTCGGGCGACGTTTCTATGAAGGAAAGAACATTTTATCATATAAAGAGTCTTATGTGACAACGAAAGATGTGTTAAGTATGTGCGGACTATGGTGCTTTAAAATGCCGAAGATTTAGGATCTAAAAATATAGTAAACAATATACGACGCAAAACAAGATATAAAAAAGTTTGCCTGACACTATACCATTACTTTATAGCTGTTTCGAACATATTGTTAGTCTTTTCTTCAAATATAAAATCACTAATGGTAATTCATTTAGACTTCTACAAAACTAAGCACTGCTGTAAAAGTTTGCAAAAGTACGAAACACAGTATTCAATTAAGTAAACCACTTACGTTGTATCTATCACACCTAGTTTTTGATGGGATTCGTGTTGCTTAGTCTTTATTTTTCTATGTTTTGTTTTGTGTATACTTTTGTTTGTCAGTTTGTCTTTTCTGTTTTTAGCCATGGCGTTGTCAAAAGATATAGGAAGATGTGGTGTGAGTACCAATGGGACAACTCTCCATCCAAATAACAATTTATAAAAGTAAACCATTATAGGTCAATGTACGGCCTTCAACACGGAGCCTTGGCTCACACCAAACAACAAGCTATAAAGGGCCCCAAAATTACGAGTGTAAAACCATTCAAACGGGAAAACCAACGGTCTAATCTATATAAAAAACCAGAAACGAGAAACACGTATAAATTACATAAACAAACGACAACTACTGTACATCAGATACCTGACTTAGGACAGGTGGAAACATTTGCAGCGGGATTAAACATTTTAATGGTACCTAACCTTTTCCCTTTTTCTGAAACAATAGCATAACATCACAACATAGAACAACACACGATAAAATATCAAATGGCAGGCTTAACTCAATCAAAAAACGTAAATTAACACACTATGAACGAACAAGTTTGATCTGCGATATCTGAATGCAAATTCACAGTTAATAAAATTTTAGGGACAAACATTCAAGGCCAAAAAGGAAACAAACAAGTCCAAACAAAGCCATGGCAAGACACCACCGCGAAATATTTAACCCTTCGAAATAATCACTTTTGAAAAAAAAACGGTTTTAGTATGATATTATTACGTAAGAATTTCTGAATTGGCCTTGGTATTGGTCCGAGGCTTGCTGTATTGGCCTGAGGCGAATCCAAAGCCAATACAGCTAGCCGAGGACCAAAACAAGGCCAATACAGAAATACACGTAAAGTATATGTATTAATTAACTACAGTGTTACAATAATTTTTTGTATTTCATTTCACAAGAGATAAATATTTTTACCTTAAAGTGGAACTATCCAAATCTCACTTTCTTTTTATTAGATGCAATATTTAATGATCTGGTACTGTTTCCAGGTGTCTTCAGCATTTTCTCATCTGATGAATTTTTCTACCCTTTCCAGTCACTATAAAGTGTTACAACTTAAATTTTGACGCAACACATAAATAGTAATTGGAAAGGTTCTGCCATTGCATGTGTTATGCAGAACCTAGTTGAATATATCTAAAAAAATAAAGTAGCAGTTGAAAATGATACAACTATCCATAAGCAAAATTACCAAAGAACGAAGATTTACATAATTACAGAATGCATATGCCTGGTTCGGGATTAAAAATAAATGACAGTTTACCAAAAAAAAAAGAGAAAGCAAACAGTAATTTTTTTTTAAACAATTAATCGATTTGTACCATCGTGAAATTGTGAGGTCGTCAAGAAATGAACTTTGTGATAATCTACTCGTTCCCCAAACCTGAAATAATTCCATCGTCTGCTTTCAAAATGCTTTTTAAATGAATGTGACCATCTTTAGCCTGAAATATATACCAAACTGAACGTTTCAGCATGTAATGATGACTAAATGAAAACTGCGTCTTCCAAAGAACTGTTTACTTTCATTTTGTGTTTATCGTGACTTTCGATGTAAAAACTAGAGACGTTCCGAAATCCTGTATTTGTGTCAACTCGTCCAATACAGAAAAAAATCTATATTGGCTGAGTTATTCTGTATTGGCCGAGTTTACACCTCATATCGCCTAGGCAGTTTTCATCATATTAAGTCCAATAACAGTGTAGTTAACTAATAATACTGTATACAGGTAAATGAAAAATAACTTTGTCGTTTTAGGTATACTACTTATTTTTGAATGTCCCTCTGGTATCTTTCGCCCTTCTTTAATTTAATGGGTATAAGAAAATGAATATACATTATCAATTAATCGTTTCAGTGATAGAGAAATTGAGAATAAGCTATAAAATAAAAAAAATCATACACAGTTTTTCTTGATACATGTATAGGAAAACAATTAATTTAATAATATTCAAGCTGTATCTGGGTCTTTGCTTGAGCTCTTGAAATTTTGCTTTGCAAAGAAGCAGTAAATACTAAAAAAAGAGAACAAGGAAGCCTACGTTTTGTATTTATTGGCACAGGAATTGGAAAATCTATCAATAATAAGGTATATAAGCCACTCAAAGATCGTCGGGCAACTATTATTCCTGGCTATCTTTGGGATGCCCCTATGCCTTATCATTGATATAATTTCCGAATTCTGTGCTATTGGACATAGTGATATTACACAAAAAAACTACCTACTATCTACAATTAATATGCACAGTGAGGTAAAATTAAACATTTGTTACTGTCTACTTTAAAGATAAGATATTCCCGCGCTTGTATTTCTTATCATGATTTCCTTAATAGAGGGTTGCTGCTCACAAGGAAGCTATTGAACCAAGAGTTCCAAATGGCGAAGTTAAAATCTTCCCTTCGTAAATTTTACAGACGCCATCACAAGTTGGTTGACCGTTATGGAATATCCGTTTGACAGATTATATCGGATATATTCTTTATGTCGTAATTACAATCCCCTTCCCTTTTCAAAAATGTGACCTACCGAATTAGACTATTTACCGGTATTTTAATAGCATGAGCAACACGATGGATGCCACATGTGGATCAGGATCTGCTTACCTTTACGGACCACATGAGATCATCCCGAAGTTTTGGTGGGGTTCGTGTTGCTTAGTCTTTAGTTTTCTATGTTGTGTCCTTTGTACTGTTATGTGTCTGTTTGTCTTTTCCTTTTTTAGCCATGGCATTGTCAGTTTATTTTTCGATCTATGAGTTTGAATGTTCCAGGTATCTTTCGCCCCTCTTTTATAAAGTATTGACAGCTTTAAACGTATGATATGATAATTATAAATAGGAAATTAATAAAATTATGATATGTATATTATGTGAATGATCCAACTGAGCAATACCACTAACAAGTATAAATAAGTACTATATATCTTAAACTTGATTTTTTGGTCCAGTGGCAAATATTTCATGCATGTTCAGGACAGTATAGAAGTGAAATTGAGGTATACAATTCAAATATATTAGTGTTTACGTACTGCTTTGTTGGCAGTATTAATTGTCTTGAATATGTTGTGTACAAGTTTAGGTTGTGTAAGAAAAGCTAATATGATATATAACATTTAATTCAGTAATTTGTTCTCATTTATTTTTCTATTATTTTTTATTTTTTTTACGGTTGCTAAACGTCCAGTAGCAAGTATTTCATGCATGTTCTAAATAGTATAATAGTGTCATGGATGTATAAAATTTGAATATATCAATGTCTAGTACGTACTGCTTCATTAGCCGTATATAAACTTTATTGAATATGTTGTGTACAAATTATAAATGTGTAATATATCCTGATACATTGTATGATATAATCAGTATCATGAGTAAGTTGTTCTTATTTATTTTTCTATCATTTGATTATTTTTAACTCTTTTTTTTTCATTGCTAAATTGAGAAAACTTATTCATACGATAAACGATGATCGATACATTCTACAAGGTCCATTCAATACTTTCAATTTGAATTTGTTTCAAACGGAACGCCGGGTGGGTCAAAGTAAGAACACTATGTCTAATATCGTCATCCTATATAGCTATATTTTTTTTTTAAATGGGCGAATATATTTATCATCCTAAAAGCCTAGCTGGCGACTGTAGTATAATTTGCAGTAAATCACATTTCTATCCCTTACCTATTGATTTAAACAAAAACTTTTTCAAACGGAAACTTGGTTGTCTAATCAAATCGGGACAAATAAAGATAGAATATCCGAAAGCCAGTAAGTTTTTTTTAAATTTAATTTAGTATGAAATTGGTTGGGCTCATTAAATTTCAACTGAGCCCCCTGAAAAATTTTGGGGACCCAGCTAGCCCCTGGAGAATGCAAGTTAAGTTTAGTCCACGGACTCGCGTATAGGCACCAATGAAGGATTGTATTATAGGATTAACAGTAGCAACATCCTATGTGGTGATGGTCAAATCATATGTCGTATAAATAACGACATGTACAGTACTGTACCTCCAACGAAGATGAAGCTAGAACATAAGATGTCATTCATTAAGGTTATAATTAGAATTATTGTAGTATCTATTTTCGTATTTGGAAAACTAAATGTTGTTCTCTAAATCAATAATCAATTGATACATTATTCGATTGATTTATTAAATTAAATTTAATGCTTATTAATATATATTTTGAATAAAAGTTGTGTATATTTTAACATAAAATGCAGTTAAAACGACAAAATCATCTGCCATACGATGTCGTTATTTTTTTCACTGTAGCCATTTCAGGCTTCCGTAGTTTTACAAGCGTTATTTATTATTTAGTGTATCATATTACCTGTAGTTCAAGGTAATCATGGATAAATTGATCTCAACAGTGTAAGTATAAAAGAAGTAGCTTAATATCTTGTTATCTTTTTGTAAATAATCAACAAATAGCCTCATGAACTTTTTATACTCAATCACTAATTACATTCGCTAATACAATTGAATGTTATAAAATACAATTTTATTCCATTAATTGAAATTATTTAGAATGAAGAAATTATCAGTGTGGCAATGTTTAAATATGTATTTGTGTCATAAGTTACACTAACTTCATACCATAAGTGTACACGGATGTGACACGGCATAATTTTGTACAATTGAATATGAATGAATAAAATTTGAATGTATATTGATCGTATGTGCTATAGGGTTATACGGTACTATCTAAATATAGATTAATTGACTGCAGCTATAATAAAATTATCTGCTACACCAATGTGTAAAACACTTTTAAATATTACTTATTAAAATACTGTTTCTTTGATTATTTTTTTCTTTCGGTAAAGCATCTTCAAGGGTTATTAATTGAACAAAATGATTATAAATATCAATATTTTTTTTTTGTTGGGGGTGGGGGTTCCAACCGCAGGTGGCAGTTAGGTCCGCTGCTGTATGCCCTGAGGTAATCGGTGCCCTCAGGTAATCGTGGCAATAGTGCGTTCCAACCATACACCGCTTCATTGTTATCTGTTAAACTTCGTAAACACATAAACTGTATTAAAAAGTCATTATTCGACTGAAGATCACTAGATTGATCGAGTTTCACGTTTAATATTCAGTGGCAAATATATAAAGGACGCATTTCAAACATTAACAGCCATACAAAACTTGTTCAAGTTGAGTTTTGGAAATAATTATACGATCTGCCTTTTGGTCAAATACAAAACTTTCATTTGTTCATAGTATTTTCAACGCGTTGTATAAAATGTTTCTTGAAATAAAATAAAGCTATATCATCATGATCAATCACTCGAAATGGTTGTGTAATTGGAGCTAATTAAATATGTTTGACCTGTCTCAAATAACGGATTGCACTTGATTTGCAGAAGAAAAAAAACATATTATAAAAGTAAAGATGGCAAAATTTCCGATTTACCTCCTTTCTTGTATGTATATGCTTATTGTGTGAACAGATTGATCGATTATTGACTGCTTAACGTCCACTGGCAAATATGTCATGTATCTTCATAACGAAATCAAATAAACAATGAATAAAATAGGTGGTTCCTGTACAAATTAAGCGTCCGGGATGAAGGTCCGGTAAATTTTGACTGTCACTCGAAAATGAGGGTAAATTGGATAGGAACAGAAATTGTGCGTTGAAACGGTTCTTAAAGTGCAGAGAGCCTGACACTCTTTTTACACGAAGCTTCATATGTAATACTCTCATTCTGACCGGACGTGGCTGCGTATGTGTATATCCCACAGAGCCAAAAGAGCGACTTATTTTGGAAAGGGTTTTACTGCCGATCGGAAGAAGACAAAAGTGACCATACTGTGGATTCATTTGTTTTCATCGGTACCAATTTCAGTCGATTGAGGAAAAAATGTTTTTCGTGGGTAGTTAATTACTCGGTTTTGACAAAATGTGCATACCAGCCTTTAAAAAAAATTATTCGTTAGACATTTGAATTCATTTGTGGTTAACCTGTACCGCAAAATTCACAAAAATTGGTATCAGACGAATGATAATGAATCCACAGTATTTGTATTCCTTAGTCCGCCTGGAGGAACGTCGCCATAAGGATGGATGACAAAAGGAAGTTTTTCCTTGATAACGCGAAGAGTAAATAAAATTATGTCAACTACGCATTTGGAAAAAACCTGGAACCTTACCTTTTATTTTTTATATAAAAGGATATAATGAAACATTTCAGGGTCTCATACATTTGTGTTGTATCCCATCCATGCCTAGGGAGGACGAGTGGCCTCGGTGGACGAGTCGTCAGGTAGCCGAATTACTGTATCACTAGCCTATCACACTGACTTTGTTGGTTCAAGTCCCGCACGTGGCAATTGCGCTCGACTTCAATCCTAAAATTGTCTAAGATTGTCAATTTTCCTACCGACGGCTTCCTCATTCGATAAAAACTGACCGCCACGAAATAGCACAATAGTACTGAAAGTGACGTTAAACACCAATCAAGCAAACAGTCAATCTCACCCACACCACTCATATATTATATACAGTGAAGCCATTGCTTCCTTTTTAAGATACATTAAACTTTTTCTCCAAAATGAAAATAAAAAATTAGAAATTTATACGGCAAATATAATCCCACAAAACACAGATCAAGTTTGAATTTTTTTGACCTCACTTTTACTTTTCTAGAGTTATGCCCCTTTACAAATAGAAACATTGCTGAATTTTCATTTATGTTCTTTTAATTAAGTTTGCCTGCAACAAATGATATGAAACATATACACACTGCTTATTACCACAAAACTCAGATCAAGCACGAATTTTGATCGCGTCACTTTATTTTTTCAATATTTTACAGATCAAAGATACCGTATTACCATGGTATTTTACTTCCGGATTACCCAGAATTCGAGAACGATGTTGAAAAGAAGATGTTAGATATTAAGAATTTTGATTCACGAGAATCTGACATTTTGCTTTGTTCTTTTATGAAATCAGGTAACTTATCCGTACTGATAATTTATTATGTGAATTATATCAATCTGCGCACTATGCATGTGTGCTTTTCGAACTTGCTATTGAATATCAAACTATTGTTAAAATTAGAGTGATCGATTGTTTCTTAACGTCCAGTGGAACATATCTCATGCATGTTGAGGACTATTATAAATTAAAAATATAAACTGTACCAATATAGATGGCAAATTAGATAAAGACAACAGTTTGGCATTGCACCAGGACATCTACAGTTTCCTCAAAGAGTTGTTGCAAATTAATGTTCTTAACGTGCAAAGAGCTTGGCACTCTCTTTACACGAGAAATTAATTTAAACGACCCATTCTGGCCGGACATGGCTGCGAATGTGGATTGTTTTCTATTGCGTATACTATCTTTTGTTGAAATAGAATGTGTAATGTCATTGACAATTGTATCTCTAACTAGAAAAAAACATGGGATAAGATATAACTGATGCGTAGTATAGTTTTTCTTCTGATTAAAGATTGATAATTCGAATTCGTCTATTGATAAATCTGTGTTTTAGTTATAGTGTTGAGTTTACAGTTACTATACCAAATCTTTAATCTTTGTCTTTTTTACACAGGTTCTCATTGGTCGTTAGAAATCATTTCCATGTTGATTTCCGGAATTTGCGATGTAACAAAAGAAACAGTATTGAGTAGTAATCTTGAATACACACGACTTGATGCGTTCGAAGATAGACCAAATCCACGAATTATTCATTCACATCTTCCTTTAAAATTCCTGCCAGCAAAACATTTAGAAAAGGCTTATAAAACAGTTCTAGTTATGAGAAATCCTAAAGATAGACTTGCATCGTATTATTTTACAATAGTAGGAAAAATGCCCGGATTTGAAAATCTCAAATGGTCGGATTACTTCAATCGAATCATACAAGAAGGAGGTACAAAAAATGTTATTGTAATTTATTTTTAGTTTTGAGTATTATGTATTTTTGTAAAACATATAAAACAACAAATGTCGTGCGATTTGTTAAGTTTGAAAATATTATACAAAGGACACGGAAATTAAGAATTGTAGATGGATATATAACACCATTGTCGTTATTTTATTAATAAAAAATGCAAACTATTCATGCAGTTTATAGTTATAAAAGAGGTGCGGATCCTTGATTTTCAAAAGGGGAGTGGGTGTGTCAAACCAACGATTGGGGTGAAGTTAAAAAAGTCTATGCATTAAATAGAACCCTTCCCTCCAAAAGCTATTCACGAAACTAGGCGATCCAGTCTGATGTAAACTTCCTGCTAAACATGTTGCACCTATCGTGTTGCTAACGACAAATATAAAAAAATCCAAGTTAAGTCTCAATCGGTTACTAATACAGAGAAGGGGGAAATTAGTTTGTAATTTGCTTCGACAGATTTATCGTATCTGTGGTCAACTGTGACACTAATACTCCTTATCGGACAACCATAATATGCCTGTTATGGTGGCGTGCGTAAGATGTTTGAAGTATCTACCAATAAGGTCTTGCTTCAGAAACAAATGGCGATCTTTAAAATTGAAAATCTTAGAAAACCAAAAGTGAAATACAGATGAAATATACTTGTAAACAATTCATAGATATTGAATAAACGGTAAAATGGGATGTTAAAAATGGTCATTAAATAATTAATCAATTAGTAATAATATTATATTTTACATGTATTTCAGTTCCACGAATGTACGGAGATTGGTTTGATTACACATTAGAATGGTCCAAAGAATTAAAGAAAAATCCGACAAACATATTCCCAATCTTTTATGAAGATTTAAAGAAGGTAAAGCTCCGGTCACACCTCAACGGATAGCGCGAATGGCCGCCGAACGGATGATATTTTGTCAGTCCGTTCTTGTCCATTAGACGTCCGTTCTTATCCGTTAGACCTCTGTTCATTTCCGTTTAATGTCCGCCCAGCGTCCTTTTTATCCTTCATTGTACGTTCTGTCCGGCGGAAAATTTTGAGCATGTTCAAAACCTTGAACGGACGTTCAACAGATGAAGCATCCATTGTATATCCGATAGTCGTCCGTTTATCACGGTACTCGTCCGTTTAGTTTCGGTTTTGAATCAATTACTTGTTCGTTATTCATCCATTAGGGGTCCGGTAGATTCACCAACGGACCTCTACCGGATGTATAATTGATAAAACGAATGTTGAACGGATGTGAAACGGACTTCTACCGGACGTATAGCGGATAAAACGGATGATGAACGGAGGTGAAACGGACTTCTACCGGACGTATAGCGGATAAAACGTACGATGAACGGATGTGAAACGGATAAATATGCAAATTGAAAATTTCGAGTCAGAAATGCGTGTCTTTGCTATCAAGCAGTGGTTATATGAATTATTCAGGACAGACCCTACCCTTTGGCGGCATTTTGAAGGAGAAAACCAAAACAATGGAAACTTTTTAAATATGCGATTGGTATGTATTACATATTATTGTCGCCTTTAATTTTTTCGCATATCTTGTTCATCCGTTTTATCCGGTACGCTTCCGTTAGGCGTCCGTTTCATGCGGTACTCGGCCGTTGGATGTACGTTCGACATCCGTTCTGTCCGGTACGTTTCCGTTTCTCGTATGTTGCGTGTCCGTTATACATTCGTTACGCGTCCGTTTTGTTTGGTCAACGGACTTCCAACGGATAACAATTTTGTCAACGGAAAACTTTTTTTCACCCGTTAGGCGTCCGTTCGTGCTATTCGGTAAGGTGTAACAACAGCTAAAAGGTTAAAAAACGCCATATTTGAGTGAAAAAAATGATACCATGTAGTTAAAAAGCATTTGATGAAACTCATATTTACGGACTAGTCTGACAAAACTATAAATATGTCCTACCTAGGCAAAATATAACGTAAAACTCAAATATATATGCATAGCAACTCAAAAAGGATATCGATAACCAGCAAAGTCAAGAAAAACATAGCATGCAAAAATAGAAATCATATTAATAATAGTAACCTATGGATGACCGACTGTGATGACTACATGTATGTATGCATGTGACAGTTACGAAATATTTGAAATACAACTCTTTATAATATTTGAGAAAAGACACATACTACAAAACAAATACATTTACATGTATCTCTCAATGACCAATGTCAAGCAAGTGCGCCTAATATGATTTTTTTTTATACATGTTACTGTTTAATACTAGAGAACTTTTTTTTTATTTGAAAATAATTCGTATGCATGATTTGGAACGAGAACTACTTACCCTTCCGGGGCACATTAGACAATCCCCCGTTTTTTGGTTTGATTAGTGTAGTGTCGTATTTTTATGTTGTTTTTTTTTTATCGTTTTTGTTGGTATTTTTAAGCCATAAAAATGTCAGTTTTGTGTTCGGCTAATACGTTGGAATGTCTCTTCATTATTATTTGATTCTATTTTGGTATCTTTAGTTTCTCTTTAGTATGTGTTACCTCTCTTTAGTATCTTTCGACTCTTTTGTCCTTTCAGTGTTTTCAAAGCAGGAGATTCTGATATAGTTAACTTCTTAGCGAACTAGGAGACACCTAGGATGTTTTAGACTTCATTTTGCATTTTAACATTTAAGTGTTCATTCAAAGAAATATTGCCCCATATATGTGTTTGTTAAAAAGGAATTATCTGTTAATACGCGTTATATAGCGTGAAAACTTGTGTAAAGATGTTGATAGTCAAGCAATACTTTTCAGAATTTTGCAGTAAACGTGAAGAGATTGGGTGAATTTCTCGGTGTCGAACGGGATGCATCATTTTATAGTGAGATAGAACAAAAATGTAGTTTTGAATACATGAAAAAGAATAAAGCTGATGATTTGGTGGCAATTGATCCTAAAGGCCGGTCCACACTGTACAGGAAAGGTAAACATGCATCCAGAAATGATTTTTGTTTAACATGTACAAAGACTTAGAACTACCGTAAAGTAGACGGTTAGGGAATATCTATGACACAGATTTACATATTGACACAACACACCTGACAAGCGCTTTCTGGATCAACCTTCACTAGATACGCTGGAATCTGGATATTTTAAAGTCACCTCTGTGGCAGAAGAATGTTTGTGAACTGATTGGGTGATACTAGAGCATTACTATACCTGTTGATTGAATACTGCAACATAATGGTTTTTTGAAGTTTTAGTAGAATTATAAAACAAAATTGTAAAATGTTAAAATGATTTGCTCATTGTTGAAGGCCGTACGAAGATCTATAGTTGTGAATTTCTGAGTCATGATGTGGAGAGTTGTCTCACTGGCATTCATACCATCTCTTCTTATTAATAAATAATTTCACTTGTTAGTAGAAACTTCCACATTTGTTATCCATTCTTTCTTTTTTTTAACTTATTCACATGCTGTTTTTTTTCAATATTTCAGGTGAGATTGGTGACTGGAAAAACTTATTCACGGTTGCTCAAAACGAACAATTTGACGAACTTTTGCAAAGAAAAATGTCAGATTCCATGATTCATTTTCAATTTGAATGATAATCTGTATCTAACGATTTGAAAGCATAATTATATGTTTGTTGGTCAATATTCGTTAATTGTTCGAGAGCAACTCAAAGTACATCTCATCAGACAACATATTTTTTATGACATATCCGAGAGAAACAATATTTATGGAAATATTATTCAAGTAGTCAATAAACGTATTTACACTTTTGGTATTTAGCTGAATTTTGTCTCCAAATGACCTTAGATCGCTTCCGAATAACCTTTTGACGTCAAGAAACAATCTCTGTTTTATTGTGACTTCAAATTTTTGGAATTGTTATGTCAAAGTTTACGGGAACCTGTGTGATTCTACGTAATGGCGGACAAATTTGCATACAAGTGTAAATACATCTATGGTTAACTGAAGCCTCTCTAACAAGTTACAACTAAGATCTAGTAAATATAGCAATGACCGTATGGACAAAACATGACTAATTATTTCTACTATAGAATTATATGGCACTTCATGTATAGATTATGTAGATGATGGAAGTGTCTATTGAGTGTCTTTATGCCATTTTAATTTTTGTTGTTGACATAGTTGTTTGTTTTTTTTATAGTACACAAGATTATAACACAATTTTGACAGCTGTGCCTCAATTTATGACATTTCGCATCTTTGTCTGTTTTGCACATTGATGTCAACATATTTGGATTCTATGCGAAATGTCATCCAAGTGAGAGATAAAACAAGCTATAAAACAAGGTTTAGTCCATGACTTTCTACATAAGGAATTAACTGTACCAAGTCAGAACTGTCACATTTTTTTTTCGATTCGTTTCCATAACAGCTTTTTGTAAACATGTAATAGTGGTTGATGGCTAAGTGATAACAATCAAATGTTTTAATATAAAAAAGAAGATGTAATATAATTGCCAATGAGAAAACTTTCCATACACAAGAGACGAAATGCCCCAAAAACGAACAACTATATGTCACCACACGGCCTTCAACAAAAATCAAAGCCCACCCCACATAGTCAGCTATAAAAAAAAAAACCACCCGAAATGACAAATATACAACAATCCAAACGAGAAAACTAACGGCATAATTTATGTACAAAAAAATGAACGAAAAACAAATATATATCTCATCAACAAACGGCAACCACTGAATTAAAGGCACCTACTTTGAGACAGGCACAATTATATGGTCATTTTTATAAATTTTCTGTTTACAAAACTTTGAATTTTTCGAAAAACTAAGGATTTTCTTACCACAGGAGTAGATTACCTTAGCCGTATTTGGCACAACTTTTTGGAATTTTGGGTCCTCAATGCTCTTCAACTTTGTATTTGTTTGGCTTTTTAACTATTTTGATCTGAGCGTCACTGATGAGTCTTATGTAGACGAAACGCGCGTCTGGCGTATAAAATTATAATCCTGGTACTTTTGATAACTATTTACACCACTGGGTCGATGCCACTGCTGGTGGACGTTTCGTCCCCGAGGGTATCACCAGCCCAGTAGTCAGCACTTCGGTGTTGACATGAATATCAATTATATGGTCATTTTTATAAATTTTCTGTTTACAAAACTTTGAATTTTTCGAAAAACTAAGGATTTTCTTACCACAGGAGTAGATTACCTTAGCCGTATTTGGCACAACTTTTTGGAATTTTGGGTCCTCAATGCTCTTCAACTTTGTATTTGTTTGGCTTTTTAACTATTTTGATCTGAGCGTCACTGATGAGTCTTATGTAGACGAAACGCGCGTCTGGCGTATAAAATTATAATCCTGGTACTTTTGATAACTATTTACACCACTGGGTCGATGCCACTGCTGGTGGACGTTTCGTCCCCGAGGGTATCACCAGCCCAGTAGTCAGCACTTCGGTGTTGACATGAATATCAATTATATGGTCATTTTTATAAATTTTCTGTTTACAAAACTTTGAATTTTTCGAAAAACTAAGGATTTTCTTACCACAGGAGTAGATTACCTTAGCCGTATTTGGCACAACTTTTTGGAATTTTGGGTCCTCAATGCTCTTCAACTTTGTATTTGTTTGGCTTTTTAACTATTTTGATCTGAGCGTCACTGATGAGTCTTATGTAGACGAAACGCGCGTCTGGCGTATAAAATTATAATCCTGGTACTTTTGATAACTATTTACACCACTGGGTCGATGCCACTGCTGGTGGACGTTTCGTCCCCGAGGGTATCACCAGCCCAGTAGTCAGCACTTCGGTGTTGACATGAATATCAATTATATGGTCATTTTTATAAATTTTCTGTTTACAAAACTTTGAATTTTTCGAAAAACTAAGGATTTTCTTACCACAGGAGTAGATTACCTTAGCCGTATTTGGCACAACTTTTTGGAATTTTGGGTCCTCAATGCTCTTCAACTTTGTATTTGTTTGGCTTTTTAACTATTTTGATCTGAGCGTCACTGATGAGTCTTATGTAGACGAAACGCGCGTCTGGCGTATAAAATTATAATCCTGGTACTTTTGATAACTATTTACACCACTGGGTCGATGCCACTGCTGGTGGACGTTTCGTCCCCGAGGGTATCACCAGCCCAGTAGTCAGCACTTCGGTGTTGACATGAATATCAATTATATGGTCATTTTTATAAATTTTCTGTTTACAAAACTTTGAATTTTTCGAAAAACTAAGGATTTTCTTACCACAGGAGTAGATTACCTTAGCCGTATTTGGCACAACTTTTTGGAATTTTGGGTCCTCAATGCTCTTCAACTTTGTATTTGTTTGGCTTTTTAACTATTTTGATCTGAGCGTCACTGATGAGTCTTATGTAGACGAAACGCGCGTCTGGCGTATAAAATTATAATCCTGGTACTTTTGATAACTATTTACACCACTGGGTCGATGCCACTGCTGGTGGACGTTTCGTCCCCGAGGGTATCACCAGCCCAGTAGTCAGCACTTCGGTGTTGACATGAATATCAATTATATGGTCATTTTTATAAATTTTCTGTTTACAAAACTTTGAATTTTTCGAAAAACTAAGGATTTTCTTACCACAGGAGTAGATTACCTTAGCCGTATTTGGCACAACTTTTTGGAATTTTGGGTCCTCAATGCTCTTCAACTTTGTATTTGTTTGGCTTTTTAACTATTTTGATCTGAGCGTCACTGATGAGTCTTATGTAGACGAAACGCGCGTCTGGCGTATAAAATTATAATCCTGGTACTTTTGATAACTACATACATTCAGAATGTGGCGAGGTGAAGCATGTTCGCGGGGTCCAAACCCTCCCCTAACCTGGGACAGTGGTGCAACAGTACACAATTGGAACGAACTAAAAAAATCCGCTGAATAAAGGCAACAGTAGTATACCGCTGTTCAAAACTCATAAATCCATGGACAAAAAACAAAATCGGGATAACAAACTAAAACTGAGGGAAACGCATTAAATATAAGAGGAGAACAACGACATAACACTAAAATGTAACACATATAGACAAAATCCCACGAGAATAACAAATATAACATATATATATAACATCAAAACCAAATACATGAATTTGGGATAGACAAGTACCGTGACACGTCTTATCGCAATGTGAATTTACACTCAAAAATAAGAGAAAACAAACGACACAACGTTATAATGTAATACACACAGAAACGAACTATAATATAACAATGACCATATTCCTGACTTGGTACAGGGCATTTTTAAAGGAAAAAATGGTGGGTTGAACCTGGTTTTGTGGCATGCCAAACCTCGCACTTTTATGGCCATGTGAAATATAACATCAAAATGACAACACAGGACTACAATATAAATAAATTGGAGAACACAATAGACAAAGAATCACACGAACAACAGCCAACAAAAGGCAACAAGTTCAAAATTTTAATACGCCAGAAGTGTATTTTGTCCACACAAGACCTATGTGTGACGCACAGATACAAAAGTTTGAAAGCCGAAACGAGTACAAAGTTGAACAGCATCGAGGACCAAAAGATCAAAAAGGTTGTGCCAAAAACGGCAAGGGTTTTCCGTTAAGTTACCAGAAAATCCCTATAATTTAGAGTAATTTATACTTTTGCAAACAGTAAATTTAATAAAATGAATATTCAAAAGATGTACATGATAAAGCTGAAGTATTAACTAATTACAGGAAACAACTGAAATACATTTACATAACCAGACATTTGAAACACAAAAGTAGACACATCCGAATACGTTTAAACCTCTACGCCAAGTGACGTCCTATTTGAAACTGAAAAATGACGAAAAAATGACGTCATTAGAATTAGTAAAACAGAGCATCAAAAAATGAAAAATGACGAAAAAATGACGTCATTAGAATTAGGATTAATTTAAGATTATATATTTGAACTAAATACTGATATTGCATTTAATAACAAAGCACATTTTAATTCTTATTAATATAAAACTGAGGTAGCAATTAACTATATTATAAAACTATGTCAGGTTTGTTATGAATCTAACTTCAAACGTAAAATATCGTACTGATTACTTTGAACGAAATCAAATCTGATAAATGAAGGCGGTGATTAATTTTCTTTACCATAACACAGAAATATAATAGAAAAGACGTCAACACATTTGACAAAATCCGATGAGAATTACAAATATAACATTAAACATTTAAACTAAATACATGAATATGGGATGTATAAGTACCGTACCACGTCTTATAGTAATGCGAGTTCACACTCGGCAAAACAGTCACAATCGGGAATAAGTCACGTTTGGTAATTAAAAGATTAGACGACATTATGACAAAACACAATCTACCATGTGGTAAAAATGTCCTTAGCTAGTTTGGTCAACGAAACATCGTATGGATCCACCAAATCGTGATGGTGTCCATAAAATTTACGGAGTGTCAATTTTAATCTGTCCTCCTCATAACTTTGTTGGAGCAGTTTCTGCGTAAGGAGCACACTCCTGTATATGAAGTCCGTATAGTGTGAACAAGCACGTGAATAACGTATCAATTGTGATATGTAAACACCATACGAAGGGGCAGAGGGTATGTTACTGCTGAGAAATGGGAAATTGATAATTGGGAAGTTGAAATCGTCCCGTTTATCATAGATTTTCGTGTGAAGTCGTCCATCTACGTCAATATTGAGGAAAAGATCAAGGTATGAAGCAGTCCTTCTAGTATCAGTGGTATCCTTAATTTCAAGTTCACTGAATTTTTTATCTCATCAGATGGATACAAATAGTTATATTTGCCTGTATGGCATTCTGTATTTTTCAGAACAAACATAAAACATAACTTGTTACGAAATATTTCAAAAGTATTTTTAAGTTCGAACTTGTCTTTATTAACAGGCAGATAGTGGGTATGACATGAACAATTAACAAGCCTTAGTTACGTGATCTTTTAAAACCAGATTATTATAAGAAATGTAGCATTACATCAAACTCTGAAGGTCAATGTTTCAATTATCTGCATTTTCTCTTGTCCGTTGTCGATGGTTAGAATATTTTTATATTTGGCATTACCATCAATATGATATTTTTTTCTTAAAAATGAGTATTCTACACAAATGCTTCACCATAGTCCAGATTATAACGATAGTGTAGCATAACAACATAACAATGGACGATATCTTGGATAAGATTGATTTTAAACAGGCTGTGAACACCCTATTTAAAAATTCGTTATAAATTCCAATGACTGTTTAATAATGTTTTTTTAGATATCCGAAAGCTGCATTTTGGCGCGACGGAAATATCTTTAACGATTTTACTACATATGTTGCTGCTATTTCCTTATTATCTGCTTTGCCATTGCAGTACGCACGAATATTATATAATAAAACGCAGTTGTCATTGTCAACCGATACATTATCCTTTTTAACATAATTCAGTTTTGTAAAATTAAATTTTTCTCAGAAAATGCTTCTTTTGTGTCGAAATTTAGGAAAAGTACCAAATAACATATTAGAAGAGGATGCATTTGTATTCCAGGAACTTGATCATATTTATGACACGGACAACCATTACTTAAATGTTTCTTCAGCTTAATGGGCACTGACAGAAGTTCAAATTGAAAAACATAATGGAACGTCCCACATTTCCGCAGTCATATACCATACGTAAAAGTGTTGGCTGGAAGAATCCACGATCTTCATAATATTCGCTCCTTTGGAGTTTTCAGAAAGATTAAATGTAGTTGGCTTATTTTCTAAGGAAAATGCATCAGCTAACATCATTTGTCGTATGTGTTTGAGTTGTTTAAGCTGATCAATTGCCATACACAATTTGGTAACATCCTTCACCTATTTAACAATATCATAAAATGTTTTCTTCATTGGTATAACATGTAAAAGAGGGACGAAAGATACCAAAGGGACAGTCAAACTTACAAATCCAAAACAAACTGACAACGCCATGGCTAAAAATGAACAGACAAACAAACAACAGCACACATGACACAACATAGAAAACTAAAGAATTAACAACACGAACCCCACCAAAAAACTAGGGGTGATCTCAGGTGCTCCAGAAGGGTAAGCGATCCTGCTCCTGCTAATAGGTTTTTACAGACAGTGATACATTTATCATATTTATTTTCCATGAGCAAAATGGTAGCAGACCGTAGTTTAATGAATGAAATGTTAGAAAAAAGGGTTACATTCAAATAACTTGTTACATGTTTTGAATACTTATCGTCATGATTTTTGTCTGAAGTACGAATACGACAATACGCATATAATGCTTTTTGTGAGCAAAGAAAAAAGATCTCTTAAAACAGCCTGATCACTAGCGGCCCTTATTCCGTTTAAAACATTGTTGTATGTTTCTATGCTTTTTTCTGTTACTACTCTGTTGTATTGTACCCAAAATAGATTTGTTTGACTATAGTGGAAAAACAGTTTATCTAATTTTTGGGTGCAATAACACACAATAATAGAAGCTTCCCTATACATTTCCAACTGGATATTTTGTTGATATAACCCGCGGACGAAGTCAAATGTTCTCAAATTGATTACATTTTATATGTCTTGGATATACTTCTGAATATCATCTTGTAATGTAATAGAGAGACCAGTTGTCAATTGTGAAGTGAATAAATTCCTTGCCGGAATAATACAGTGAGGTAAGTTTCTATCCTTGAAATATGTTTGCAATCTTGAAAGTCATACATGAAGACAGGCAACAACATTTTCCCGACTCCAGCTGATATTTTTCGTTGTTTCTATGCACCAGAAAATCAGATTTTTTTATACAATATGATAATAATATTGTTTTATAATTGTCAGGAAGCAATTCTTTTTAAAAGTCATCTTTCAAAATAATTTTCAAAACAATATAGCAATATAATTGAATTATATTTAGCTGTTCTAATATTAATCCATCACCTCTAAAATATATTCGCCATTGCATTTCATTATCGTCACAGTCGCGGTGTTTAACTGGGGCTAGTAAGCACTGTTGGGACACCATCATTCTCACTTTTTCGTCATTTAGCCACCCATTTGACTTGAAACGAAGTTTCCATTGATTAGCTAAAGAAGGCCAATGAAGATAGGCCAAACATGGTATATTGTCCCTTATTAGCGAAGGACTCTCTGTGCCACCTTTGTAAAATGGATTAATAAAGGCAACAGTAGTATACCGCTGTTCAAAACTCTTTAAAAAAAATCCGTAACTGACGGTCCATTGAAGTCATACTCATTCGATGCATCATGATATAAGTCTTCACTATCGGCCCTTGATTTTCTTATAGCAACCCTACGGAATTGAGTGTTCGGAAAAAAAAATCTGCTTTTACTTCAAAAAGTATTGTATTCAAGTAGAAAGGTTTTCCATCAGGAACTTTAAGTCTAACATTACCCGGAAATTGTGAATCGTTGATGGCACTGACTACTTGACCAGGGTTTTGTTATAATAACTTAATTTTGGCTCTCGGCAGCAACGTTTCGTTTTAAATCACATTGCACTCCTTGAAAAATGTTAGGATTGCATAAGTATCTGGCTTTTTCTCTTGATAGAATGTACCTGGCAATAATCCTTCTGTTATACATGTATACTACCAACGTATATATAGGATGATCTATGTCAGGTATTAAAAGTCTGTGAACATAGTACGGGAAGTTGTACTGTTGTATGAATATTTATTGAATTTGATATGCTCAGTTGAACACCCCAATACTTCAAGCATCGTTATAAGTAACCCGGAAAATGAATCAGCATTTTCTGCATCTGAAATAAAGATAATTCGTTACAATTATGTCAGAGATTTTTTGTCTTGTGATTGATAACATGGATGATGAATCCAGTAGATATGTGTGAGACATTCAAACCTGTATCATGTTTTTAAATTATCTGACTTAAATTCTTATCATAAGTTATTATGATCCATGATCCTTTTTCTTGCCATAATCTTATGTATTTCATCACTATATAAAGTACGCTTACGGATGCGGGATTTTCTCTCTGTGATGAAAACCTATTTGTGGCTTTGGACTGAACAATAAATTTGTCCTTGACGAACTCATCATAGATACCAGGATTAAATTTCGCAATTATACCAGACGCACACTTGTCTACAAAAGACTCATCATACAATGACGCTTTAATCCAAAAAGGTTAAATAGGCAAAATAAAGTACGAAGTTGAAGAGCATTTAGGATCACAATTCCTAAAAGTTTTGCAAGATACAGCTAGGTAATCTATTTTTAAATTAGAAAAAAACCTTATTTTTTTAAATTTTAGTTTACAGTTTATTTATAAATATTATCGAATCATTGATAGTTTGTCCTAATGATTTGAAAAAAGTTGGAATATATTTAAATTTGTCTATTTTGATACGAAACTTAAAATACAGAACAAACACATTTAGAAAGACTCTTGATAAAGTGAGTTGTATTTTTAACAATTGAATCTATAAATCAATTCATCGTCATTTGAAAAACCATCGAAAAATTTGCATTGGTATTTATTAATTTGCAAAAATTACTTTATTGATATATAGTGTTGATTACTACACCTCTAACTATTCCATTCGACAGGGATTATTACAATTAACTCTCACTATATTAAGCTGTTTTTGCAAGATCGGCTACATGTAAAAAAGCAGTAAAAGTTTGAATGCTTCATATAAAGAATGCGTGTGAAGAGGACATACTTTTGACTGTGTAACAGACCACAAATGGTTCTTTGTTAAAATTCATATAGGGTTACTTGACTTGCATATTAACACTAAAGAATTCAGTATTACAACCATATTTTGCAAATTCAAAAATAACCCGTGCGACCAAAGAGACTATTGCACACATCAAGGGTTTAGTGGTAAGTGCAGCATTAGTATATGTTATCAGCCTTGTAATCATACTGGAAGGTTGCTCCGTCTAATTTAGATACACAGGTTAACATCGTTCGCGTTTCTTTCAGAAGAAGTCTGTTACACACAAACATGAATTTGAGAAGGAATATGACCATTATCTCAATAAGAGGGATTCAAATGGAAGTCTTTTGCATATGTACAGTCAGCCATCAATCGACAAAGGCCCTAAATAAATCGGATAGTTATAAGCAATAACAGTACACATATCTTTACAGCGTAGTATTGCTAGTTTATTTTAATTCAATTATCTTTACGTTGTGACTTTACATTGATGTCTTTAAAACTAGTTTAAGTGAAAAGAAATCTTCTATAAATCATTTTTATAAAAACAATACTCACCATCCTTCCTTCTGAACGTGGATGACATGGTCTGTATTTTTCAACTTTTCCTTGGTCTTATAACACTCGAGTACAGGAAAGGAGTATACTACTTTAGCATGTTTAAATGTCTAATAAATGTTTAACAGATTTAAATAGCATCAGGCAATGTGTCAATAATACGAATACATAAACGAAAATATTCTAACAACGGGTCATTACTTTTAAATGAATGTTTTAGTTCATTGGTTCAAACACATATTTGCAAATTAAAATCGATAGAACGCTTTTGTTCTTCATAACTTAACACAGGGTTATACCTCATTGATTTTTTTTAATTTCTACACGCCTAGTTTGTTTACCTTCCTATATGTATATAACAAAACAAGATATGGCATGATTGCCAATGAGACAACTCTCCACAAGAGACCAAAATGACACAGAAATTAACAACTATAGGTCAAATAGAAAAATATTTTCAAGCATCCATTCTCTTAATACTGTCTAAGGTTTTTCTTTCTTAATCGGTTATCGCTGAGTATGTTGATAATCTTGTCAAGTTTGATCGTTTTCACTGAACATCAAGGTGCTGTTCACACAACGAAGAGTGGAATTATTTTAATTATCAATAAAATGAACACTTGTGAAATTGTAATATTTCCATTTGATGTAATTCATTGTTACAGGCAATAATAAATAATTTATTCATAGGTATTAGTGCCAACACAAATGTAATTTTATTTTAAATGAGGAAGTTATTTTAAGACTTTGCAAATCTTTAGAGAATTAACATAACATTTTAAATGCACCATAAAATTGTAATTATTACAAGGAAACAGGACTGCAAATGCAAATGCATAATAATCTGATTTTTACATTCGAATAAGCATCATAAAATAAATGCAGGGTTATGCATATATGTTGTCAGTGTTGATACCAAACATACCAAAACACTGCATCACACAAGTGACCACTAAGTGTGCTAAATGCTAGGTACAATATGCCAGTGTACTATATTTCACATTATATTATAGCATAGGCGAAAAAAAAATAGCATTTGGCAACAATAATAAGTTGTGAATGTCTAAGTTATTTGACAATTCGTATTGACCTAGCTACCACAAACTGTACGCATCTTTGCAAATATCTTTTTTTTTTCATTTCTGCTTAGAAGTACATCTTAAACCAACAGAAATCAAAATGGATATGAACGTTTGTACAAAAAATAGCGCCGATGAAAATGAATTTAACGGTTTTACAAAAATTAACATTTTTCCGATTAAATATTAATTGTGAATGCCCTTTAAATCACATCTTGAATCCGTCAAATGTAATACCAACAAACTGCTCGAAATTTATATACAGTTGTTTTCATTATCTTTACCAGCATCGATAATGCTCTTGCATGGTTGACAATCAGTTCCCGATGGTATCTCAGCTAAGTAAACCAATATCTCAGTACTGATGTGGTTTATGTCAAATCTTTCTTTATTTGTTGGTTTATATAAATTTAGAAATCATTAAAAATCTATTCTGTCAACTCCCTAAGTCGAAATTACCTTAGATAGATTTATTTATATAAAAAAAAGAAGATGCAGTATGATTGCCAATGAAACTATTCTCCACAAGAGACCAAATGACACAGAAATAAACAACTATATGTCACCGTACGGCCTTCAACAAGAAATAAAGCCTAAACAACATAATCAGCTGTAAAAGGCTTCGAAATGACATTGTCAAATGTAAAAACTTCAAACGAGAAAACTAACGGCAGAATTTGAAAGTTCTTTTTTTGGTAATATAGCTTCTCAACTTTTTAGGTTTTGATAATAACAGGTTTTCAAATTTTCGGTTCATAGCGTTCCTGGTAGAAGTGTAAAGCAAACAATTATAAATGTAAAACAAAAAGTATTGTTTAAGTAATCGCAATAAGGTAGATTTTATTTAAATACATTTGTTTTTTTTTAATAAACATACGCATTCATGTTTAACGCAAACACACTTCTTATGAAATAAATGCATGTATGTATTTAACTTTTATTTTCATCTGTAAAGAAATAAGTAGAATATAATTGCAGTTATAAAACATGTTGTGACTATATGAATAAATCGAAGAAAAATATTATATGCCTTTATATGTCCTTTATCTTATTTTTCGGATAGCATGTCAGGTAACCTTGGTTTTCATATGGAATGGTTTTCGATGATTTCGAATGACTGAAAATGTGTAAAGCAGTTCATAATTGGTACGTATATTGGTATATGACAAATAAATTCAGGTACAGTTACAATTCATTACGATACAAACAAATAACACTATAATAGTATAGTGCCTAACATGATTTTGTGAGGCATACGAAATTGACCTTTAAACGATCGTATTAACTTTTGATTTCGAACATATTTTGACTTTATTTAAAGACAACTTTAGTTCTGGATTAATTGTAATTATTAATTCAAATGAAAAACTATAGTTTTACCTGACGAAGCCGTGCGTAAAATATACATCGGCATTTCTTTTCGAAAAATGACTTGTTTAAATTAATGGAATAAATTGTAAACTTTCTCTTTTTTCTCCACAATAGGCTTTTAAAAAATAATTTATCAACTACGTATTCAGATAATTTTGTGGAAATAGAAAAAATGGCAATTCGCACCTTTCATATTTTAACTTTCATTGATAAAACATAAAATTGACTCGTCCAGTGTCCATTTTGAAGGTCATTTAAGTGTACACAATCATGCACCTTCTGATTTAATCAATTCATGTAGTCATGTATGCAAAGCATAAACAGTGTATGGCTAAACTAATAATAACTTAAACCAATCAAATTGCATAAGGTTCAATAACAATGACCGGTCCACATAATAACAAATATTAGGGGCAAATTGGGTAGGGAAAAAAATGTCAGATATTATTTTGCAAAAATTAATAAAAATCAAAACGTTTTGCTATTATTTCGTAAACATGTCGTTCTCTATTGATATAGTTTTTTTAACTTTTATTTGCGTATTTAAGGCAAAAAAAAGATTGGACTTCAAAAATCTGCATTAGTATTGACTTTATACAGAAAATTCGCCATTTAAACATTAAATATTTCACAAATAATACATGTCTTTAAGTAAAATTATTTCATAAAACACTGCAAAATAATTCATTCTGATTGATATAATGATATTGTCATGAAGTGAGCAGGAATGAACAGTGGTATAGCAAACATCGAATTCCCACATAAAATATTAGCACACGCTATAGAAAAACAAAATAGAAATTACGATTGTAGATTATGAAGAAAAATGCATTTAGAACAAGAATAGGTGTCAATACACACTATGCTTATTCCGCACTATTTAGTTATCATGTTAATTTCAGGGAATCAGGTTTGAAGTTTAACTTTGGCATTACTCTAGATTGAATTGTGTTACGTAAGATAACATTATCATTTATTTCATGTTAAATTCATTGACCAAAATCTAAACCTGTTGATATGTATTGTATAAGTGTATCAAGTGGTTATGATAAATAAACCGTAGAATCAAAGTAAAAAATGAAATAGATTTACTAAAATTAGCATGATTTTGTACTTAGAGTCACACCAATATAACTACAACTTCGTGGTAAAATTAGTTGACAAAAAAACGTAACTTTATGCAGGACGAAAGGAATATAAAACGGACATACAGACCAAAGCACGACATGATCCACAAATATTTAGAGGTGGCACTTGAAATATAAAGACAGCGAGATAGCGACAATCGTTTTAAAACGCATAAAAAAATAAGCATGATGAATTAAAAAACAAACTCGTAACATAACATATATTTTACGGTAACTTAACATTGCCATAATACTATTAATACTTAAGATGTGACGTGAAACAACTTTTTTTGTTGTTGTCAACACCATATAGGTATATCATTTATGAACAATAATTTCTATAGTGAATTATGATTATAGTGCTAAATCAAGAAATGTGTTTTAAAACTTTGGTTGCAACAGATGCAGCTATGTCTATTTTATCATAATGTTCTGTATTTTAGGGCAATTTTATGTTTCATAAGTATATGCCTTTTTGTAACGGTTCTATCAACCCACATAAAAGGTTCATCGGTTCAAAGTCACACCATTAAATCTGCCCAAAGAACTGTGACAAGAGTTTTGTCGGTAAAAAATGGAGGATGATGGGGGAAATGGAGTAGAACTGAATTTTGTGCAAGGGGATATCATGCAAGTGGGTTTTTATTGAAGGTAACATTTTATTTTTTATAGAACAATAATCATGACACATGTACGATAAAGTCACGATTTAAACACACATACAACAATACGAAGAGGATAACTATGGTACAATTTAACGTAAAAAAAATATATATATACATATAAATAGCCCAGCATTTATTAGGTAAATAAGTTTTCGTCACGCTTTAAATCTTTCATCTTGTAAAAATAAGGTATGGATATTCGACGGAATTTATCAAACACTTTTCCATCAACGTAAATTTGAAAGAAAAATTAACGCACGACGACAATTAGCTGATTCTAGACTAGATATAAAAAGATGTGGTATGAGTGTCAATCAGATATAAATTTTTATCCGTCCATGTGATAACAATTTGTAAAATTCAAAACTATAAAAGATCGAAGTACGGCTTTCAACAAAGCCTTGGTTCACACCACACAGTAAGCTATAAAGGGACCCGAAAATGGCTAATGTAAAATCTCTTAAAACGTGAAAACCTGGGGTCTAATCTATGTAAAAAAATTGAGATCAACAAACGACAAAAAAGTGATCATCAGATTCTTGACCAAGAACAGGTTCAAACAAATGCAGCGGGTTGAAACGTTTTAATAGTTACCAACTTTCACCCGTATCTAAAACAATAGTATAACATTACAACATAGATAGAGGACACACCATAAAATATTAGTTGAAGTGCCTTAACTTAATAAAAAAACTTATTGATACATTTGACCATACGCGGAACGAATAAATTTGATATCTGATACAATGTAAATACAAAATCAATAAAATGAGGGGAATAAATAAAAGCTTAGTAGTATACCGCTGTGAGATGTTACACAATTAAAAAACACCATAACACTGAACAGAAAGCCGCCAAATACAAAAATGTACACAGGTGTAATTGGAAATAATTTTGTTGTAAAGCATACATGTAGCCATGTTTTCAACATCTGTTAAGTTGCTTGGTTTCTCTTGTTTTTCGAGGGCTGCTTATGATGCTTGAATTACGTATTCATAGAAGATATATTTATACATGTTGTTGTAGATTTTTTAAATGTGCAAATTTTGAGATTAGTATATAATTTACATATTAGACTTTTAATGTAAATAAAGGAAATTGTGTGTTTTATCATAACAACGGCTGTAATTTCTCAAAAACAATATTTGTGTTTGATTATTTTTTTCAACTTTGTCAAACAAGGGGAGATAACTCGGATAAAGTATTTCTTTAATAGAAGTGTTGTGAATTTACCTAATAGGTAGAAAGAAAACAAGATCGGTTACCCCATCTGTTTCTTTTTATTATATAAAAACAGGTCATAAATTCTATCTTCTCCCATTTTATCTTACTATTCTACTGTGTATTTTTTTATTATTATTAAAACGTTGTGCACGATGTTCCTACAACACGACGTTACACTAAAAATGCGGCGTCAAAGAGGGTTTTTGACTTTGATTAATTTTTGCAAGTTTTATTCGGTTTTTTTTATATGTTGTTGGTTGATTCTGGTTCTGTTCTTTTTGTGATATCATTTTATCATAAATTACTTCAAGTTGTGGAAATCGATTTAATAATGTTTACCTTTTAAGTTATTTCACCTAAAAATGCAGTACTTACTGTCGCAAGTAATGTAGGAAGGAAAAATTGCACGGAAGTACACGTATACGGTTTCCATAAATAATGTGCAAAACTTTTATCATAGGATGTTTAACTTTCATGGTGCATATCATCTGTTATTGTAAAATTTCCATATCTTAATTGAACCCCAATACAAATATATCTGACACTCTGCAAGTAAATCGAAACATTTTTAACCTTGATTAATTTGTCTTTTCTTTTTTTGAATAGAATTGTATTTTTCTTGGCACATAATTTGTCGAAATACACCCCTTCAATTTCGTGAATCTTGGCTTGAGAATTTTTTTCCAAGTCTTCTAAAGTTGCTTGCTTAAATTGTTTAACTTCTGATATACATTTTAAAATAAAGTAATCTACTCTTGAATTGTCCGTAAAAACGGCTAAGATAATCCCGGGTTTTTTTAATTCAATGAAACGGTTTTCGTTGCTGTTTTGGATTTGTCTTTCAATTACCTCAA